>NC_060905.1:7491339-7598839 GCF_014805685.1 Silurus meridionalis | reverse complement strand
AATTATGAAAGTATAATTACAGAAAAAGTTTGACAAAAGTTAAAGCACCTCTGCCTGAGGTCACATACTGAATTAGTTTACTGATAAAAAATTGTTATTTTAGAAAGAAGCAAGGAACATTCTCCAGAGTGGATTTTAAAAACTCTTTTTATTTGTTTTTAGTATTCATTTGATAAATACAACCAAGATAAATCATCATGTCAGATTTTTCTTCTACTTTTAATGTGATGCAGCCACCAACAAAAAAATCAACAAACAGAGATTTATTAGAGGGAAAGGAAAAGCAAAAATTAATAAATCCAATTTTATACCTGTTGCATAGAAAAGGTGCATTTTGCTTGTAATGCAGCACTCAGTCTTTTGGGGAAAGTCTACCAATTTAGCACATCTTGATCTGGCACTCATATTCCACTCTTCTTTGCAAAAGTGCTCCAGACTTTTCATTCTGTACGGAATTGTAGTTGATGTGGATGTATATGCAAGAATTATTATTATTTTTTTTATAAAATATGAACAGAAACAGTGGGGCATAAACAAGACACAAGACAAACTAAAGGCTCACCTCAGGTGTTAGACAATACATGAGGTAAATCCTAATCAACATACATGTGAATCAGGCATAAAACTGTCATGTGACATGAGTGAGTTGATCAGGTCATGTGCCATGGCTGTTTATTTAGGTTTTATTTTTGATAAACAAATTAAATAAACACAAATTGCTTTAAAATAAAAATAAAAAAATGTGGTGAATTCTTGCTGTCAAATCTATTAAAGTTTATATGAGACAATTGTATAAAACATTTAACATGTTTGAAAATGTTGTATGTTCTTTGTTTGAATTTAGTAAACTTCAGAAACTCAGAATTCAGTACCAGGTGGAAAAAATCAAGTAAAATACAGATACTTAAAAAACAACAGTAAAATCTTTTACTCCGCAATCTGCAGTAAACATAACTACTCATCCCGGCTAAGAGGTACTAGCCTGCTCCCTTGAGTAGAGTTTATTGTTGTACTTTATTTAGCACACTTGATTTAATTCATCAGCTAATTTCCAAGGCCCTCGTGGCCATGCTATAGTGAAGGGAAAACACAAATCTCTATAGCATTGCTCTAGTAGTTTCAACACTCCTGCTCTACAGCAAGCTTTCCCAGTACAAGGAACATCCCTACAATATGGCCGATGAGTAGGTTTGAATTCTATCTATGGAATAACAAACAGGCCTGTCCAAATGAAACTTAAGCATGTAACTACGTAATATGTTTGTACAAGGACACCTCATTTACATGCATAGACCTATGGAGCAGGACCTATGTATCAACAGCAAATAATGTCCCAGAACTCCTCGTATTTAATGATAAAACAAACAAATAAATCTGAACCAAATAAATTAAAACTTCGATTTAATTTTCTCTTTAGAAATGCTACTCTGAGAAATCCTTCTAAGGCTAAGATGAATAAGACTTGCAATATTGCAAAAAATAATGCATTAAAATATTTTGACAAAAATTACATATTAAACATGTGTATACCAGACCAATCTTATTTATTTACATTTTTTAATACATTTTCCTTTATAAGTGTTGATTCACAGAATTAATTGATTACAATATTATAAGATTTGTATTTTCTACATTTAATCACTATTTGCTGTTATAATAACCTCCACTCTTTTGGGAAGATTTTGAAATGTTCTTGTGGAGATTTGTGCTAATTCATTCACAATTGTGTTAGAAAAGTCTAATCAGTCAAAAGTCAGGTACTGATGTAGGATGCAGTTTGTGTTTCTATTCATCCCAAAAGTATTCAGTATGGTTCAGGTCAGAGCTCTAAACTGTAGTAGGCCATGCAAGATCTGCTACTTGAATCAATTGAAATCATATATTAATGAAGTTGGCTTTGTGCACAAAAAATTCAATTCTACCACATTCAAAGACATCCTATAAAATTGTATGTCCAACTTTGTGCTAGAAGGGGAAGATTTCTCTAGTGGAAGCATTATCTGAATGTACATTGTATATTACCCATGGATAATCTGGATACTGCTGTATATGCAGTTTACTGCTGTATATGAGTACCTGTTCTGTGCAATGACAATAAACACGTATCTATCTATCTACAGTATCTATCTATATCTGACTCTGCAAAAAAAAGTGTCTAATTCCTCAGGGTTCTGATGCAATCAGGAACTAAAAATGTCAACACATTCCGTCTACGTGGGTGGCACAGTGGCTCAGCAGGTAGCATTTCCACTGCACAGCTTTTGAGTTTAAATGACTTTCACTGCTGGTTTTGCATGCAGACACAATGCTTGGTTGGGTTTCCTTTAGGTTTTTGTCCGACCTCCTGGTAGGCGGATCAGTGACTCTAGGTGTAAATGAGTGTGTGGGGAGAATATTCACAAACTTATTTACATCACTAACTCTAGGTAACTCTAGGAAACTATGATGGACTGGTATCCTATTCATTGTGGATTCCTGCCATCAAGAAACTTCCCTGTGATACAACCCTTCTATACTGTCTGTCGGTTATGTTTGCATGTGCAGCCACACAAGTCTCGCAGGAAGCTTTATGGACTAGTTTAAAGGAGTAAAAGATACGCTCAAGATTACCTTACAGCCACTGATTTATCTTTAGCAGACAAGGCTTATGTTTAGCCAAATATTTTGGTTTCAAGTAAATCTTCAAAAACAAAACAGCCTTAGGGAAACACGGTGCAGTGGATTATAAAGTATCCAGAAACGCATTAGCAAAACAAGTAAACATTAGTGAGGGTTTTTTTTTGCCACTGTAAAAAATAAAAAGCCCTGAAAACTGCCATCAAGCTTGCTTGGTTTTTGCTTGACAGGTAGATATGTTGATGATGTATTTGTAATCTTAAATTAATGTTATCCCAAACATTATTTAATAGACGTTGCAACATACACATAATAAATTTTGAAACAAATACCTAACACTTGGATCCAGCGTTTAGCTGGAATGTTTGCTCGCATGTAAGTCATACTGTAAAAAGTCTAATTCAACCTCGCTTTTCCACGCCTAGCTAATTTGCCATATGAAATAAAAGTTAGCACTGTTTCTTGATCTAGGAGTGTTAATGCTTGTATAGAACAAAAGCCTGAAAACTAACACTAAAATCTAAAGGGGTATGTAAGAATAGATCAGGTTAGTTTGGTACTACACATAATCTAAGACAAATAATAAATGCATTTTTCAGAATCATGTTTTGTCAACCAGACAAAAATGATGGCTGTTTACTCCATTATTCATCATTGACATGATTGTATTCCTTGGCCTGCATATCTCTGGTGACCTGACATGGTCAAAGAACACCACCTCCTTAGTAAACAACATGCCTGTATTTTCTACATGAAGCTGAATGTCCTCCTCCATACTCAATGGTTTCTATAGATGTGTCATTGAGAGTGTACTCACCAGCTGTATCACCATCTGGTATGGAAACTGCTCAGCGTCTGACAGGAAAGCCCTGCAGAGGGTGAAGAAGATGGCACAGAGCATCACTGGTGCCAACCTTCCTGGCAATGAGCACTTTTGCACCACCAGGAGTGTAAGGAAGGCAACCTCCATCAGGAAGGGCCAGTCTCAGTCATTCTCCATTGGGGTGAGTCTCTTCTACATACAGAAAGAGGGTAAGAACTTTTCAGGACAGAACTTATGGACAGAAGGACAGAATGCAAGAGATTTAGGGAGAGAGAATGACATGCTGTTGAGGGAAGAACTGTTTATGAAGGCTATAAATGATAACATAAATCAAGTTGTCTCTCAGATGTTGATGTCTCAGAAAAGATTTTATCTTTTAACCCTCAAAATGTGTGGTGTATCATCCATTCATCCGTCCACTTTCCATCCACAGGTTCATAAGGGAGTTTGGAGTCTATTCCAGGAGACTGGAAGGCAGGAGACACCCTTTACAAGACCAACACCAAAACACAGACACACACAGACACAGACACAGACACACACACACACACACACACACACACACACACACACACACACACACACACCTATTTGCACAGTATGGACAATTTTGGAAATGCCAATCAGCCCACAACACAGGTCTTGGCCTGCAGGAGGAAATACTATTGTACACATATGAGGCGTGTGTCATTCATTAATAATTTAAACACTGTAGTTGTGAAAATTGCTGATCATACAATAATCCACTGTGGGTTTCTATAATTCTTGATTTATTTTAGTCAAATATAATTTAATTTAAATAAATATTTGAAAAAAAAAATTTAATTATAAATGTATTTTTATGCTTTAGGGTCTGGGATCCTAAACAATCAAATCAAATCTTTGGAGATTTTAAAGATGATTTTTAAAGATGATTACTGCTGATATTTTTTATATAAAACCTTCCTCAGACTGAAGGTACTCTATTCCTCCAGCTTGAAACCAAGTAGCGCGCATGCGCAAACATTTTGATGGGCGTGTTTGCAGTAGTGCACGTGATCTCTGTTGCGGCGCTACAAAAGACATTTACCGGAAGTTGTATGGACCAATGAGAGCTCATTTATTCGGTCACGTGTGCGAAGGAAAACACAAGAGGACGGTAAGACAAAATGATGGATTGATGAGTGTGTGCAATAGGTCTGTTTTGCATGTATATGTGGTCATTTGGTTGATCGCGGACATCCTCGGGTTTTCCTGTGTCTGCACACGATGCCGGCGCTCCTCCACCGTGAGGACACGCGGTCTGTTCCGGTTAGCAGATCGCTTGTGTGCTGATGTAATAAGGAAGTGGGAAGCAGAATCCAGTCCTTACTGCTCACTATAAAGTTTATATCAATTGTGGTTTATGTTGAGGTTTATCAAACTATAAGATAATCAATCTACGACCACAATAAATATCATTATTATCATCATCATCATCAACATTATCAACTTGAAATATTGAAGCATCTGAGAAGTTAAACTACAAATTAAATTCTATCATTAATTCTGTAACATTAACTAATTATAGTTTAAACTAAATTAGATATAGAAAGATCATCAAGCCCTGAAGGATCATCTTCACATTCTTCTCAAGCTCTGTTCACACAATACAGACAATGTGGGTGTGTCCAGTGGTGTGACGTAGTTGAGAAAACTTTTACGTAAATGAGGAGCGACTACCTGTGGGGGCGAAGACATTCAAGCACAAGGGATCAAGTCTCCTGATTAGTTATCCTACTGGCAACTGCATAAGTGCGGTGATAAGATCGAAACGCAGCTTCATATACGTATACCCTAGAGGAGTGCGTTCGTATTCTCTTCATCATTGTGTCAAGTGGTCTATAGAACTATCTAGACATGTTTACATTTACACATGGATCTGGAGTAATTTCCTATTTCACATGATTTTATTTCCAGTCGGAACGAGCGACTCGGACCAAATGACCGGAAACTCTCCAAAACTTTACATTGATCTGATCAATTTGGTCCCAGAGAAACATCCTTGATTTTATATATATATTCTTTGTGTTGACAAAGGGGCTGTATGACTGCTACCACTTGCCATTTTCAGCTCATGAATTTGAAGATTTTTCACAAAAAAAATTGTATTCAATATAAATAAGAATCATGTACCCTAATAGATGTTACCTGAATGTAATATGAATCAATTTCAGCTAAAGTCATCTCATCAAAATAAATCTTAGATAAAGGTGAAAGACATTATCCCAGACCAGGTTAAATGCTGACAGACACTTCATTGTTTTTTTTTATCCTCTCTGGATCGATTAGCAAACAGAAAGCAAAGTTGACCATGAAAGCACAATGTTTAAAGAGAGGTTGGACAGAGATGTACATGTTTTTATGCTCTAGTCAAAAGGGAAAGTCACTGCTATGAGATCAAACAAAACCACTTCAAGTTCAATTTTTATAGCCTTCTTTGCTCATATTTACAATGTTAGTGGACGAGACTGTACATTCTCATGTGTGGTTTTAAAAAGGTTTGCTGTGGTTTTCTGTTTGTTAGGTTAGAAGTTTAACATTTAAAATATTCATATTGTGAAAAATGCAGCATCTGCCATTCTGTAAATTATGTAAAACTGTGTTTTCATCTGGGATTCAGGAATCATCATGGCGCCTCTCGTGAAAACACGGCAGACCCAGAAAACGGTCGACGGGATCTCGACTCAAGTCGTTTGCACGGACTTCAGTAACTACATCTTCATTGTGCTTACACAGTATGGGAAGATTGGGACGCTGGTATCCGTATCGCCTGACTCGAGATCCAGCGAAATCAGCACAGCCACGCTTACTACGAAAGTGCTGCTCGGGAAAGATGAGGTCTGCGTCTTATCTGTTAGCATACAGCTCAATAGCAGCTACATGATTTGTGATTCAGATTTCCATTTTGTTCTTTTTTTCACAGGCTCTTACGCACGTCTATGCAAAAAACGTTGCATCATTTGTATGCCAGGAGGCAGGAAATCGGCCCGTCCTTTTGGGGCTTGCACTTAAAGAATGCAGAGCTGAAAATCTGAAAACCCTCAAAGAAATGATTAAGAGCTGCCAAGTATGGTGACTGTGAGAATTTGGGCCTTATTTTTGACACAAAATGCTGACTGTGGTGAAAATTACATTTTTAATGTAATGGTTTCTGACAAGTCGTATGCTTTTATTATTGCTTGAATAAATTGTTGTTTTTTCATTAGTTACTAATGCATTGCCTGGATTAATACAAGTTCAATGTAATAAAGACACTGTACTGTAGGTTAGTGACAAAAAAAAGCAACAACAGCAAAAGTCACTATAAAAAATAAAAGAAAGAGCAGTGTTACGATGGAAACAGATCTCAACCTAATAGATTTATCAACTGGTACATTAAACACATTGTTTAACTTTTTAATTTGTAGGAGAAATCAGCGTTGCTCCTGTTGTCCTTTTTTGTTCTTTTTCCTGCTTTACACACCCGCTCTTAATTTGATCAGTAGCAGCGAAAACACTAAAGCATGTAGGTTGGCTGGACTTTTGAGCTGAATCATCATAGGCTGAGATCCTGAGGTTCCCAAAACTGGTCCTGGAGTATCCCCGGTTTTACAGGTTTTAATGAACCGGTTTCCTGCTTAAACACACCAACTTTAACTTAGAAGGGATTGTTAAGTAACTATTTAGTTGCATCATGTGGATATGTGGCTTGGACAAAAGGAGCACACTGAAATGTGAAGGACAGGACAGGGGTACTCTGGGAACATGGTAAAGAACTGCTTAGATAAATCATCCTAAGGGAAAAAAAAAAACACTTTTCTGTTTTTGTTTTTGTTTTTTCTATGAATTCACTAATATTACAGACTCAGATGCAGATATTAATTATTGCCCAAATCTCTCCATACAATACTAGGCCTGTGTGCCTGGTGAATATTGCATTCCAGATTTATACCCCATTTCTTTAATGGAAAGCTAGAAGAGGGCTTTTCTTCTAGATCTTAGAGAGTGGCTGTGCGGATTTGTGCTCATTCAGCTACCGGAGCATTTGTAAGATCAGACACTGATGTTGATTGAAGAGGCCTGGGGTGCAGCTAGTGTTCTGTAGGACACTTCCCCTCCAAACTTGACACGTCTTAATGGAGCTTGCTTTGCTCACAGGGGCATTGTAATGCTGGAACAGGTTTGTGTTGTGGTTTATGGGACCAGATGGGCTGGTTTGAGCATTTCAGAAACTGATGATATTTTGGAACTTTAACAAAGAACAGTATAAATAGTTTACTTAGATGGTGTGAAAAACAACAACAACAAAAAGGTTAGAGGCTGATTCTCATTGTTGATGACAGAAATCAACAAAAAATGGCTGGACTAGTTTAAGCTAAAAGAAAGTCAACAGTAACTCAATGCAATGGTGGTAAACAAAAAAGCATTTCAGGACGCACAAACGTGTACACTATCAGAAGATTGGGCTCACCAAAACTGGACATCGGAAATTTCGGCCATAATTTGCTCTTCTTTTAAAGGCCAGCATGATATTGCACAAAAAAAATGGTATATAGAATGCAGAATAATACATATAGAATGTATATCAATTTTTTAATAGTAATAGGTAACAATATTAAATATGTTTTTAATATGATACAGTGGGACGCTGCTAGTATGTGCACATCTCCTGCCTTGTGAGATGTCTTATTCTTGCCACCAGTTGACAGTTTAGTTGTCTTTGTGGATTTGGTGTTTCGAAGCACCAAATCCACAAAGATCCACCCGCTATATTATATAGTTTCTCAGGTTCCTCAGTTGTTAAGGATCTGGGTTACTCCTCAGAAGATTATCGCCATACCCCTGGGGCCCTTGAGCAAGGCCCCAAACTCTCTTTGTGGTCCAGGGGCACTGCAACCTGTCTGACCCTGCCATATTCCTAACATTACTGGGATATGAGAATACAGTATTTCTGTAATGTGATATATCTTCTTTCTTTTTCTCTATTTATTGTGTAATGTTCATGTTGTACGCCATAATAGGAAATGAATCAACATGGCGTGGTGAATCAAATATATTTGGACAAAAAAGTATTCCCCACCACACACACGCACACATATGCCGTACAATGTAAAGCACACCGACATCACGTGACCCACGGCCCACCCTTCGAGTGTTCGTCACGTGAACCGGCAAACGTGCGCTCGTGTAACCGCTTCGTACCCGGTTTGGAGCGCTTGCGACATAGTTTAGGCATTCAATAAAAAATAAAGAAAATAAGGAAAAACAAACAAACACGGAAACATTTTATTTATTTACACTGAGCGGTGTTTTTGTGAAACGGCGAGTGTTCAGTAAATTCGAGGCGCGTGTGCGCGTGCGCGCGCGTTTCACTCACCTGTCGACTATAATGAGGAAGTGCGTCTTGTCAGTAAAAGCCATTTCCGCCAATGGCAACTTTTAACGCCGCGTTTTTCTTCCAAAAAAAAGTGTGTACGCGTTTTATTTCGTAAAAAAAAAATCGATATCGATTAAGATTGAGGGGGCAAAGGAGTGAGATTTAAATACATCAGCAGAAGTGAGTGAAGTGAAGCAGACCTTGTGGGGTAAGTGGCGCAGGCAGTAGTTCTCTTTAACACACTCTTTAACTACTTTTATTGACTTCCTTTTATTTCCAAAATATTTCTTACTTTAGACTATTCCTCATTTATTCCAATGACTAGGGTTAAAAGAAGACACTCAAAAACATCTAGTCACATAGTAGAACACATGCTGTTCAGTATTAGGTGTAACTATCTCTCTAACCTGCTGGGTAAATGGGCTGGTAAAGCTGGTTGTTATTATTGGTGTAAGTATGGTTTTCTTTGTATGTTCTTCAAAGTCTTCTCAAAACAATGGTAGACCTTTAAACACAGTAGACAAAATATAATTCATGAACATTACATTAAGAAGCTGGAGATGATGAATTTGATGAATAAATACAGAAAATGGTGGTGGTGGTGGTGCTGCTGCTCAAACATTAATCATCAGATGACAAACAATGATGTACGTATCTTCTCACTTCTGTGGGTAATTGAGATTTGGAATAATAAACAAATCATTACTAATGCGGTTTCTTATAGACTTTGTGTTAAGCCTGTTTTTATTTAATTAAGTAATTTATTTGTAAACATTTTAATTCAACTAAATGTAGCTATTTGTATGCCCATTGGTTGGCTAGACGTCAAGAAGGAGAGGAAACCAGTTCTCCTGATGACAGACTTTGGACCCTGTACCGAAGTGAAATGCATTTATGGCAAAGCAGAAGCATTCAATATGGTTGATAAAGGCAATCAGTCTGTGGGATGAAACTGGTGTCCCAATGTAGTCTGTTTTCATTTAAACAAAGTATATATATTTTCATAGACTAAATATACATGATATATAACCAAAAGCATGTTCATCCTACCACATTTGCCCAAATGGTGTCGTTGTGCACAAAGCAAGTTCCCTGAAGACATGGTGTGTTAAGGGGGAAGTAGACGAGTCCAAATCTGAGCCGCATTGAAAACCTTGGGGATGAACCGGAACACCAGTTCATTCTCACAACACAAGTATATTTCACCTTTTCCAAAACTAATTAATTCTTGAAAATAGCCAGGATGTGTCTCATCACAAGCTAGCTTATAGCTAAATGGGTAGTTTAAATATTAGTGGTTGTGCCTGATATAATAACATGGTGTTTGTTTATAAAACAACAGATGTACAACTGTAAAGATGGGCAGCATGGTGAATAAAAAACCAGCAGGAGTTTAATTTCCCATAATGTATTGAGAGCAGTTGTTAAATGCTTCATGATGTTAGCAGATGTTTTTAATGTTAACAGTTTTTTTTTTTTTTTTAAATGTGGAATTAAATAAACACTGCAATTATTCAGTGTTCATTGCACACTTGATTTGTTTCAAGTATATATTTTTTTAATTGTGTCCAGTGAAGTCTGAACTAGTTCTGCGCTTCTTCTGCTTGTAATGACTAGGATTTATAAAAAAAAAAAAAATGGTCACAAACGATGATTCACTTTGGTAGATGCCCGCACCCCTTATTGCTCCAGAACATGAATTTTCGAGGATCCTCCAAGGACATTTATTCAATTTGGCCTCTCATTGTAGTACCATGGGTGTTCATGAGATGTACGCAGTCAGCCCTGTCAACCTCTGATGGCCAGAACGTCTGCCTCCTGTGCACCCTCACCCAAGGAGAAGGCCATCTGGGAAATGTTCACTATCCTCATGCACGTTCTGGCACTCAGGCTCATGATGGATTTGTGAAAACAAAGCTTTCTACCCAATGCGTTGAAATAAAGCGTGATTAATTGAGATTGCTAGACACAATGTCACCCCCACATTTATCAAACATGATCACACTAGTCTAATTCGAATCAGTCACTGTGTGGTGTCAGCTTTTGGGTTCTGGGATGACTAACTGTGAATGCAACAATGATTCCCTTGGTGTTGAGGAACTTTCAGAAGCGGGTTATCGCTCTTGAGTCTGAACCCAAATGCCACCGACAGACGTATCCACATCCTGATGAGAGGAGGACAAGCGCTAGCTTTCGACGCAGGGGGTCTGCCTGGAAGCCTTCGAAGAGAGAGAGTCACCACAGACACCTCCCATACTGGCTAGGAGGCAGCGTAATTCCTCACTCCGTTATGATGATGATATCTTCTGAGCCAAGCAGGATAAAGAACTGAAATAGGCCCTTCTAAAGACAGCCATTTGGCCATGCCAGTGAATTGGGCTCGAAAGGCACGAGAATGAACCTGCTGAGTGTTTGTCAACTATCATGGATGAAAGACATGAGCTCCACTTCCTAAACATATGCTGGCAACCTGGGTGATGGACAACATAACCATGGCTTACTGACCCATACCATGACATGCTATTCAATATGGAGCAGCTAATACTCGTGCACAATATTTACAGACATACTGCAGACCATCTCTACACACAGATTCTTTTTCTTTTTCTTTTACATTTCCTATAATGAGTGCACTGTTGATCTCAGTGCCCGGTTCAACCTTTCAACTGATACTGAATAGTAATGAATTTATATATATTAAATATATATAAATAGTAAAGTAGGCTGTCCATTGTAAACTATTGATTATATTGTGAATTGAAATGATTTGGATGTTATGCTAAGAGATTTAGTTTACAAAGACTACAGAAAATGTATAATTAAGCATTTAAGAACCCATCACTGAACAGTACACGTAAACAATTATTAAACTATGAGTGCACATTCAGTGCCAACTGGATGAGGATGGATTCTCTTGACTCTTTTTCTCAAGGTTTCTTCCTCATGCCATCTCGGGGAGTTTTATATGCCACAGTCACCACTGGCTCTCTTATTAGGGATAAGCTTACAATTATAAGGAACAAACGTATAGGCACTAAACTTATACACACATTTTACAATACAACTTTATAACCGTTTTATCTCTGTAATGCTGCTTTGGGACAATGTCCATTACTATACGAATAACAACGAATTGAAAACGCACTGTGAATGCATCCCATTTCCGTGGCTGATTCAACTCGGACGAGGGAAATCACCGGTATTCAAAAACGCATCTAGCTGTCGAGACAGCTGCATGACTTAAAATTGTTTGAAAGCACATCATTTGTTTTTTTGTTTGTTTGTAATGTGTAAAATTGTATATCTAAGCCACATGCAGTTTTCTTTTGCTGTATAAACAAATGTACAAGCTGTGTGTGTGTGTGTGTGTGTGTGTGTGTGTGTGTGTGTGTGTGTGTGTGTGTTTTTTTTTTTTTATTTTTTTATTTTTTTTATTATTATTTGTTTTTTTGCAGTTTGTTTCAGTTGTGCTCAGCTTAGAGATTTCATGATTCCCTGGTGTTGGTTAAGAATCATAAATCTGCATTCATTATTACCTTAAATGCTGTTGTTTACTGCATAAGCGTGTTGGCGTGTGAAGAAAAAAAAATCTCCCCCAAAAAAGTTTCAAAACACATTTGCCACTTTTTTTAAAATACTGGGTGCTTTTTTGCAATTTTAAAATCTAATTCAAAGCCTGTTTTATGCCTAACCACACAATTATTTGTAGCCACTGAGCAAAAATACAGCATTATTGCATTTAGTTTTTCCACATTTGTTCTTAGTTTGTTTTTATTGTTCTCCACAGATGGGTGAATTGTTGGAGGCCCCTGCTAACAGCACTTTAACGAAGTATTCAGAGAGCAGCAAGAGCTCTTCAGACTCTCGTTCACTGTTGCTGTCCAACATTTCTTACATGCCAAACATGACCGTAGTCATATCAGAGAACGGGACTCTGGTGGAGGACGAGATCTTTCTCAACACAGTTACTGCTCAGGCCCTCTCAGGGATATTTGTTTGGTCTGCGCTGCTCATCACATGTCACCAGGTAGGATGGCTTTTCGGACAGGGTTGCTCTTTTGTGTATTCTCCTAAAATGTAATGTAAGGAAAGCTTTTAAACTACACTGTGATTTGCTGATCAATGATGGTTTTTAATGGTTCTGTGACCTGCAAGCTAGAAAAGTGGAAGAGATGACCATCGCTGAAAAAAAAGAAAAAGTGGAGAACACATTCTTTGTGTGGAGCCGAATGGTGTTGTCTCCCTCCACCCTGGCCTTGAGGTGCCTATTCACCTCACAGCTAGGTGAAATTTGAGTAGAGCTGTCAGTGTCTTTTCTCACAGGTGACAAATAATGAATTTCAGATGTGAAAACAAACCTGCTAGCACCTAGAACAGGCCAAACATTTATAGCCAACAGACTATAAGCCTTATGTTTTTGCTGAACATCCCATTGTATATTTATTGCTGCCTTTCCTTGTATAATAATCTTCACTTTTCTGGAAACATTAAGTATTTGTGATCATTCAGCTTTTACGGGAGTGTAAGTGAGATCAGATAGTGATGTTGGGTGAGGAGGTCTGGGCCAGTGTTTCAGTTCACCCTGAAGGTGTTCAGTAGGGTTAAGGTCAGGTCTGTGTGCAGAATACTGAAGTTCTCCTACTCAAACCATGTCTCCATGGATCTCGCTTTGTGTACATGGGCATTGTCATGCTGGAACAGGTTTTGGCCTTGTAGTTCCAGTGAAAGAAAACAATAAGCCTACACTGTACAAAGCTATTTTATATGATCTGATGGTCATGTGTTCACATACTTACATATATATAGTGTACTTTTTAAAATTCAAAACCTTCATGTATCTCGGGCCACAAATGATATCTAGAAATGATTAACGCATAGTGTACTGTAGACTTTTTGGTGCACTTGACACTCAGGATTCTAATAATGTTTTCAGCTTTGCTAGTGGGTTTTCATATGAATCACAGTGTACAGTCGTTGACAATCCATGTAGAGCTTTTATGTTTGCATGTAACAGAAGCTTGTTATTTGGACTGAAGCATGATGAATCAAGATCGGATTAAAATACATTTTATGATGTTTTTGCTACGTTTGTTCTTTTTTCTTCGTACGGTGTAATTATTTTACAAGTCGATATTATTAATTTGAACAAACATGTTATGCAGAATGTAACTGATATGATATCAGCAGTATGGACTATTGCACTTTAATGAAACAGTAATGAGAGCCTTTACCGGATATGCTTTAATAGTAAGATTTTTATATTTTCTAAGCGAGTATATATTAATGTTTACGAATCAGCCATAACATTAAACCATTGACAGGTGAAGTCAATAAAATTGATTATCTGCTTAAGACAGCTCCTGGCACAGGGTGGGATATATTAGACCCCATGTGAACAGACAATTCTCAAAGTTGTGTTGGAAGAAGAAAGAATGGGCAAATGTAAGGAGGGTCTTGACAAATTGGGGGTTAGTTGACCAGGTCAGCATCTCTCAAACATTAAGTCTGAGGTGTTCCAGTGTATATACAACTGTTTATTCAGTGACAGGATCATGGGCACCTCATGGTCCAATTGTAATATCTGGCCCAAAACCTTAGAAATGAAATATATTTGTTTTATTGGATTTTTTCATTAGGGGATTAGGCATGGCTACCTAAAATGTAATTTACTTAGTTTTGCTGACACAACTCGTGCACTTTTTTTTTTTTTTTTCTTTTCTTTTTTTGCCATTTCATGACTCGTGTGACATTAAATCCACTTTTAAATGATGTATTCTGTAATGTGACTGTTAGAACAGTGGTGATGGGAGAAGGGTTTTTTTTGTGCAGTGCTTGGAGGGCACCTGGAGGACATGTTTGATTGCCTTCGAAGTCTTTTGTCCTCCCTCCAAAAACTATAATGCCTTTTGAGAAGCAGGAGTTTTTCAGGGAGCTTATACAATGGCATGTTGGTGTTAAGCCAGAAAATGAATCTCCATGAAATACTCTCCCTTCACACAAAAAAAAAAAAATGTCCGTGCAGTTTCATTTTGTCATACAGACCAGCAGCCAAGTAATTTGTCCACTGCCAGCTCATCTGAGGTGCTTCAAACAGCAGTCTGTACAGGAGTGGTGCAAAGGTTTTGCTAGGAAAATTTTTGTAAATCCTGATGAGATTGAAGCAGTTTTCCCCTCTTAGTGGTGTCAAATCTCCATGCATACTAGAAGGTTGAGATTGTTTTGTACTTCCACTATTGATTTGGACTAACAGCCATCTCTTTATAGAATAGCCTTTACTTTGTCACATATACAGCACAGTAAAATTCGTACTTCGCATATCCCAGCTTGCTCAGAAATTGGGGTCAGAGCGCAGGGTCAGCCATGGTGCGGCGCATCTGGAGCACAGATGGTTGAGGGCCTTGCTCTAGGGCCCAAGACTGGCAGCTTGGCGATACCGGGGCTTGAACCCCTGGCCTTCCGATCAGTAACCCAGCACCTTAACCACTGAGCTCCCACTCCCCTGATCTATTGATCTATGGAAAAAAAGATAATCATATCACATGACTAGAAAATAAGAAACCTACAACACTTTTTCCGCCATTGTATATTTCAAAGTGTTTTCATATGCCTTTTGTCAAAAATGATTTCACGTGTGGGGGGAAAAAAAAAAAAAACAGACTTCAAAACAGTTGTATAAATATTTACTTACTGATTGCAGTCTATAAAAAGCTCACATCAGAAAGAAGTCTAAGGAAAACTACAAACCCACAGTCCCACAAAGTATTTAAATATAGCAAGAATGATCTGTAAGGTCATTTGCTCTCAGGTTCATATGCTCGTGTGCAGAAATGATTTTCCTCCTCTTTACATGTTCTTAAATGATGAGGAGGTGTGTGGAGTGAGATAAAAATCCAGTGTTCAGTCATTTATAATGGAACTGGAAGGAAATATTTTGAGCTGGATGGCCAGTATATCAGACATCACAGGTGCACTATTCAACTAAAAACGCTGAAGCATGCATTTTCTAAAAACGTTCCCAACGTTTTTACAGATATTCCAACGTCACGTATGGATTTTAGGGCTTTAGACCAGTGTGATCGGAATTATTTTGAAAGGTAGCGTAGTAGGTTTTGGCAGCCATGTTGCTTTGTCTAAACAGCAGCCTTTCCATTCATTTCATTAATGAAAACTGGGAAACTGCTGACACTGGAAATTGTAATCCGTTGGGACAAAAGCAAAGCTTAATGCAAGTTGTCAGAATGCCGGGTAGTGATATGAACATTATTTATTTAAAATACATACACAAAGTCAGAAACCCTGCTAGGGCTGATTAATGTAAGGTTAATATGAACTGCCAGTATGCATTACCAACAAAATTAAGCATGACTCAACTTGTGGATTACAGAATGGGACAACTGTGCAAGAGTGTAGTGTTCAGCTGCCCTGTGATTTTGCTAGCTGAGGGTCAGTTAAAAAACAAGCTGGTTTAGTTATGCCGGCCTTCCCTATGAGTGTGGTAGCTGTGATGAAATAGATATACAACAGAGATACAATATATTATGTATATTACATATAATGTTATGTACAGGGTGGTGCAGGAGAAACAACTTAACACAGCAATGTTGTGAAGCAGAGTGGCGAGAGCTCATGACTGCTCAAACACCCAAAATATTCTCTGGCCATTCAAACACCACCTGGGGACTTCTTTTTTTTTCTTTGTTTTTTAAGGCTGAAAACGTTTCTTAGAAATAACACACCCATGTTGTAATCGCATCAGCAGAAGGGACACAATCATGACTTCCTAACCTGTAATAATGCAGAAATCCCTTTTGCGCACTACTCGCACTATCACCATTCTTATAAAAGGTTTTACAGCAAACGCTGTTTGTGCACTACTCCATTATAACTAATGGTGATGGTTTCTAAACGAGCTCGCAAACAATTGCCCGATGCCCCGATACTACAAATTCCAAAATTTCCCTGCGCCACACTGTATAAGGGGGAAAAAAAAGGGTCTTGGTTGATCATTTTAGAAAACGTGCCCAATTGAATGTATATTCTCAAAACCATGATTCAGTCTATATCTGCATTTCTTTCCAGCAAATATTATACATACCACTAGAAGCAATTAAAGGGAATCCTATTACTGCAGTCTTCTCTAGATGTCACCTTCTTTATCTTGCTACAAAGTTAGAACAGAAAGCCTTTTGATTACATCGTTTAGTGTTTAACATTGCAGTTACACAAGCATCAACATTAAAAAGGCTGTGGTATAAAACCACCATACTCGCACCTAAGCTAATCGTCCCACTCAAAGAACGGCTACCAGCTGGGAAGGGTGGGGCAAGCACATGCTTCCGCTGAGACCTGAGAAGCAACCTCTGCATCTATCATGACACGATCAGAGGAAAATGCAATCTGCTCTATCCTGCATGCGTTTTATTTATTGGCTAGTGTCACTCTGGTTCACATGGGAGATCGAGTCGGCCCCTCCTAGCCTAAAAGCATGGAGGTGTGGAGCTTTTGGCCACATACAGAGAAAAAGCTTCTAAGTCTCTTATCATATGCCTGATGCTTGTTCGGAGATCTGCTCCTGTACTTTGGATGGAATTGTAAAATTATGGTAATAAAATCATGTGATGTTCCTTGTGGTTTAAAATTATCATTAAAAAAAAATGAATTACCCCCTTTATGTTCATTACAGGAAAGTGGACCCAATCAACCTTGGTTCTTTTGAGCAGCCTCATGGATTAGTAGCACCCACGCATGAGCCTAGCCCAAAAAAGTCTTTCATGAATCACAGTCTGTGTATATAAAGACAGGATTCTGGTCTGGAGCTGCTTGACTGCAAAATCTCTAGCATGAAACATCCTAAAGATATTCCGAATGCCAATAAAGTGTCCTGAAATCTTGCCAAATGTTTATCTATGTTTTTTTTTTTTATAAGGTTTTTTTTTCTCCTAGTTCATTGATCTTGTAAATCATTTCTTACAAAACAAAATAGACATGCCTTTCCGTCTAAGTGTAATCATTAACTACGGTATTCATCTTGGGTGTGTGTAACAGCAAGCAAGAGATAAGCTTAGTACTGTTCCTGTCAGGGTGTTTTGCTGAAACAGATATAGAAGAACCTTTTATTGTAGATGAATTATTTTCTGCCCTGTTTTCTTTCACCCCTACATCCTTTCTATTGATTTAGCATTTTCTTCAACACTGATAAATGATCTGTTGATCACATCTTGCTACTCCATAATTTCAGGTTCATGTTAATTTCCACTCCCTTTTTTTTAAATTTATTACAGAGCTCTATCTACTCCAGGAGCCAAATTCTGAAAGAAATGCATTTATATGTATTGCCTATTTTTTTTCCCCCGGTCTTATCATGTCTTTTAAAACTATTTGTGTGCGATAGATCTACTCGCACCTGAGGTCCTACACTGTGCCGAACGAGCAGCGCTACATCATCCGCATCCTCTTCATCGTTCCCATTTACGCCTTCGACTCCTGGCTCAGCCTCCTCTTCATCAGCAATGACCAGTACTACGTCTACTTTGACTCCATCCGTGACTGCTATGAAGGTAGGTAATATCGTTCTGTCTGTCGTGCTCACAGGCCTTACATATGGAGACACCTGCACTGAGCTAGAATAGGTTGCAGATGTCTAACTGCCCAAACTTGTTCCTCTCATCTTTCTTTGTCGCAAAAGCAAACTACAATGCAGCACGATTATCTGTTGTCCTCATTTTTTTTTTTTTTTTTATCTTCCTCTTCTATGTTAAACAGCCGAACTGAGAGCAGGTGTTTACGAAGTTATAAAAATGCCTGTCGGAGGAATGAGTAGTTGTTATTTTAGTTTTTTTTTTTTTCTGAATAACCCAATAGAATTTAAATGAGTTCAGTGTTTTAAGGGAGTTGCAGTTTGTAATATCAAAGAGGAATTTTCATTCTTCTTCTTGGCTTTGCATAAAATATTCATGGCTGAATTTCTTAGAAGTACTTTGTGCTACGTAAAAGCACTATGCCCGAACGTCGAAAGGTTTCATGCAAATAAATTGCTCTCAAAGCATTACTTATTTTTTTCATTGCGGTTCCATATGTAGTGTTTTTTTTTTTTCGAGGTATTCTTAATAGTCTGCAAAAGAAAAAGAAAGTCTTTGATTGGTTAAACCTTCTTTAAGGAGAAAAATAATTAATTAAGGCCTTTTTTTTTCTTTTAATGTGAGCTGTATAGCATTTAGGGGTATTTTTTTAACGCAACTGCTTAACTGCTGATGACGCAAATATTGTGTCATGTTTGTTTTTCACAGCTTTTGTAATCTACAACTTTTTGAGCCTGTCCTTCGAGTATCTAGGAGGAGAGAGTGCCATCATGGCTGAAATACGAGGAAAACCCATTCCGTAAGTGTGCTTTCTGTTCTTTTGCAGAGTAACAGGTGCACGTTTATAGTCGTTTGATTGCATGATTGTAGTTTGATGATTTTAGATGTGAGGAATTTCTCAATTATATGGATTACTATAGACTATACAAAGTAAATTACAATTAAACTAGATCACTTCTCTTTGTTTGAACTGAATTCTGGCTCATTTTATGAGCATGAGTCATCAGAGTGTTACTCTGTGAGCCTGGGAAATGGCTTTGGGCTCATGATAGACTGAAAACCTGCAACACCTCCAGTGGTGGTCTGGGATCATCCTGGGCTGTTTCCAATGGTCTTTATTAAATTTTTTATTCGGTCCGGTTTGTTTTAGCACAAATAAATGTTATAGTCATTAGGAGTTTTAAATTAATGTTAATGCTTTTAGTTTAGCGAGTACACTTATTAGGTGTGTCTGCATTACAAAGTGTTAAAAAGCACATCTGTTGCCTGTCAGTAGCTCATTACATCTGCTTCTTCCTCATCACAGTGTAAGCATACCATTTTTATCTTCCTGTACACTTTCTATTTCCTCTCCAGAGTCTCACCAAATCCCTTCAGCGTCACATTATACACGTTAAACATGGCCGAACAGGATTTCATATATTGACTCGATTCTTTCCTCACACGCAGCTCAGAGTTATACCAGACATAATCTCTTTGTGCCGTTGTGAAATTGACCTGCCTAATCTAACACACCTGGCTATAATATCCAGGTGCTCCTGAAAGACTGATTATAACTCTGGAGGGTGGTAGATTTCTAGGGAAGCCTAGTTTAAGACTTGTAATCTTTTTTTTTTTTCCTATTCCCTCTCTTTTCCCTCCTCCTGTTTTGTGCCTTTCTAATAATATTACACTGAGGGCTTCTAAAAGCTCCCTGTAGCCCTCTTTACTTTAAGAAGCAATACCCAGCAAAGGGGTGCTAAAGGAACAGCTGGATTTATTCTGCCCTAATCAGAATCACTACAGTTCTACACAGATGGGAACTAATTAGCATTTTGTTTGGAAGGAAATTGATACATCCGTGCTCATTTACAGTTAAGGGATGTGCTAAATGTCCCAAACCAACATCTCTGCTTTTTTTTTTTTTCTTTTTCTTTTTAAAGTTAGCTTAATAATGTGTTTCTCTTAGATTTGATTCGAAAGTTGTCAGTTCTGACAACCTGGTTTCAATGTTGTTTCGCCACCTGTTCACATAAAGGTAATGGAAAACTGAATTTCTTTAGTCGCTGTGATTAGCCTAAGGACAATGGAAAAAGGTCAATATTATAGCTGTGCCCCCATATACCATTTCCATTTATTATCTGAAAGAAGAAACATCATCTCATCCAAATCTACCACCTCACTTGTACCTGTAGTTCCTTAATTACATGTCCCTTATTTCATTTTGGGGTTTTTTCACAGGTCAAGCTGCATGTATGGCACCTGCTGTCTGTCAGGAATGAGCTACTCTATCGGCTTCTTAAGATTCTGCAAACAGGTTTGTTTTTCTCCTTGATGAGCATTCATCTGCGCAGTGTCGCATTCATCCTACTGTGAATATTATACATTTCATTTGCTGCCACCGTCACCGGTAATACCAACACAGCCGCTGAAGGTTAAGCACCTTGTAGGTGTGTTATGCTTCACTAAGAGCTGAATTAAGTTTTTTTTGCACAGTATTCAATGGCTGCTTGAGTATAAATGCCAATATGTGATCTTCAGAGGTGGTCTGCCAGCACTCCGTGTACCATATCACAGAGAAACCCATTTGAATTAAATCTTTTCTCTCTTTTTTTTTTTTTTTTTAAATGCCATTGGCAGAATTGAAGATTCATAACTATATTTTTATTCAAAAGCCAGAAACCAACAGCGTTCAATTGTGTTTTTTCTCAGAACGGAAAATGAAAACAGTTTTGAAATGTTTGCCTTGGGATGTTCGTCACCTAAACTATCATATAACCTTTTTTTTTTCTTCTTCTAAATAATAAAGTGGCAGCTACTTTTTTTGTCCTCTTTTCTTTCAAATAACATTCAACAGAAAAAAAACCCAACAAAGTTTGAAAAGAAAAACAATGAAGACTAGGTGCGATCAACTTGATGATAAACACAGAGAAATAATAGGAGTTGTCAGAGTGATGCTGTCTGCAACCGGAGCAGAGAAGCTCCCAGCACTCCGAGCATAACACTGATGGAAATTGGATTTGAGAGCTCTGTCTTCAAAACTGTGAATAGTCTCCGAAATGAACTTTTTTAGATAGAAAAATGGAAACTGCTAAACACATGGTTCTCTTTGACTGGACGGCTACGTGGCCGTTTTTCAAAGCAGCTCCTTTGCGACGTGTTCAGACCAGAGTGCAGTTGAAGCATACAGAGTGAGGTGGCTTTTTCTTTCATTTTCAAAGTAGACTGCTTTGATTAGGAGGCTCTTTTTAATTAACTTTATATTGCACACCTGCCTGCATGTAAAAGACCTGAGCTGATAAAGCGGCGTATATCACTGGATTGGTGCTCCCCAAAATTGTACCAAACAATACCACTAAACAAACATTGGAGCTTTTTAGTAGTATCAGTTAGAGATCAGTTGATTTTATAATCCTGGCATCACCATTTGATTTGATCCCATAACTAAATTTAATTCTCATACTTCTTCTTCTTTCGGCTGCTCCCATTAGGGGTCGCCACAGCGGATCATCCGTCTCCATACCACCCTGTCCTCTACATCTGCCTCTTTTACACCAACTACCTGCATGTCTTCCCTCACCACATCCATGAACCTCCTTCTTGGCCTTCCTCTTTTCCTCCTACCTGGTGGCTCCATCCTCAGCATTCTTCTACCAATATAATTCATGTCCCTCCTCTGCACATGTCCAAACCATCTCAATCTCGCCTCCTCACCTTGTCACCAAAACATCCTACATGCGCTGTCCCTCTAATAAACTCATTTCTAATCTTATCCATCCTCGTCACTCCCAACGAAAACCTCAACATCTTCAGCTCTGCTACCTCCAGCTCCACCTCCTGTCTTTTACTCAATGCCACTGTCTCTAATCCATACAACATCGCAGGTCTCACCACAGTCCTATAAACTTTCCCTTTCATTTTGCAGATACCCTACTATCACAAATCACTCCTGTCACTCTTCTCCACCCACTCCACCCTGCCTGCACTCTTTTCTTCACTTCTCTAACACACTCTCCATTACTTTGCACTGTTGACCCCAGGTACCTGAATTCCTCCACCTTCTGAAGCTCTTCTCCTGCAACCGCACCACTCCACTGCCCTCCCTCTCATTCACACACATGTATTCTGTCTTACTCCTACTGAGTTTCATTCCCCTTCTCTCCAGCGCATATCTCCACCTCTCCAGGCTCTTCTCAACCTGCTCCCTACTCTCACAACAAATCACAATATCATCCGCAAACATCATAGTCCAGGGAGACTCCTGTCTGACCTCGTCCGTCAACCTGTCCATCACCACTGCAAACAGGAAAGGGCTCAGGGCGATCCTTGATGCAGTCCAACCTTCACCCTAAACCAGTCTGTCGTACCTACTGCACACTTCACTGCTGTCACACTGTCCTCATACATGTCCTGCACCACCCTCACATACTTCTCTGACACACCTGACTTCCTCATACAATACCACAACTCCTCTCTTGGCACCCTGTCGTAGGCTTTCTAAATCCACAAATACACAATGCAATTCCTTCTGTCCTTCTCTATACTTCTCCATCAACATTCTCAAAGCAAATAAGGCATCTGTGGTGCTCTTCCTCGGCATGAAACCATACTGTTGCTCACAGATGGTCACCTCTTCTCTCAGCCTGGCTTCCACTACTCTTTCCCATAACTTCATGGTGTGACTGATCAACTTAATTCCCCTGTAGTTACTGCAGGTCTGCACATCTCCTTTATGCTTAAAGATCGGTACCAGCACACTCTTCTCCATTCCTCAGGCATCTTCTCACCTTCCAAAATCCTGTTAAACAATCTGGTCAAAACCCACTGCCATCTCTCCTAAACATCTCCACGCTTCTACCGGTATGTCATCTGGTCCAACCGACTTTCCACTCTTCATCCTCTTAATCGCTGCTCTCACTTCCTCCTTACTAATCCTATCTACATCCTGCTTCACCAACTCCACATCATCCAACCTTCTCTCTCTGATTTTCCTCATTCATCAGCTGCTCAAAATACTCCTCCACCTTCTCAACACACTCTCCTCACTAGTCAACACATTTCCTCTCCATCCTTTACTGCTCTAACTTGCAGTACATCCTTTCCAGCTCGGTCCCTCTGCCTGGCCAATCTGTATAAATCCTTTTCTCCTTCCTTAGTGTCCAACCTCTCATACAGCTCCTCATATGCCTTTTCCTTGGCTTTCGCCACATCCTCTTAACCTGCTGCCGCATCTCCTTGTACTCCTGCCTACTTTTCTCATCACTCTGTCTATCCCACTTCTGTTTTGCCAACCTCTTTCTCCTTATGCTCTCCTGCACTTCCTCATTCCACCACCACGTCTCCTTGTCTTCCTTTCTATTTCCAGATGTCACACCAAGTACTTTTCTAGCTGCCTCCCTCATCACTCCTGCAGTAGTTGCCCAATCATCCAACACCTCCTTAACACCACTGAGCCTCTCTGACCTCTTCCCTGAACCTCACACTACACTCTTCCTCCTTCAGTTTCCACCATCTTATTCTTCTTTCAGTCCTCACTCTCCTCCTCTTCTTCTTCGCCTCCAAAACCATCCTACAGACCACCATCCGATGCTGTCTAGCTACACTGTCCCCTGCCAACACCTTACAGTCTCCAATCTCCTTCAGGTTGCATCTCCTGCATAGCACATAGTCCACCTGTGTGCACCTTCCTCCACTTTTATACGCCACCCTATGATCCTCCTTCTTCTTAAAATAAGTGTTCACCACTGCCATTTCCATCCTTTTAGCAAAATCTACCACCATCTGCCCTTCCACATTCCTCTCCTTAAAACCATACCTACCCATCACCTCCTCATCACCTCTGTTCCTTCACCTACATGCCCATTAAAGTCTGCCCCAATCACCAACCATTCTTTCCTAGGTACACCATCTACCACTTCATCTAATTCACTCCAGAATCTTTCCTTCTCCTCCATCTCACAGCCAACTTGTGGAGCATAGGCACTGATGACATTTATCATCATCCCTTCAACTTCCACCTTCACGATCATCACCCTATCAGAAACTCTCTTCACCTCCACTACACTCTTACTGTACTCTTCCTTCAGAATCACCCCTACACCATTTCTCTTCCATCCACACCATGATAAAACAGTTTAAATCCACCTCCAATGTTCCTGGCCTTACTCCCTTTCCACTTGGTCTCCTGAACACACACCATATCTACCTTTCTCCTCTCCATCATATCAGCTATCTCTCCCTTTCCCGTCATAGTACCAACATTTAAAGTACCAACCCTAACCTCCACTCTCCTCCACTGCTCCTTTCCCTGCCGTCTCTGTAGACGTCTTCCTCCTCTCCTTCTCCTCCTTCTGCCAACAGTAGCCCAATTTCCACCGGTACCCTGTCGGCTAACGATACCTGTGGCGGTCGTTGTTAACCCGGGCCTCGACCGATCCGGTATGAAATTCTCATTTGTGATCCGTGATATTTGATTTGGCACATGTTTTACGCTGGATGCCCTTCCTAACGCAACCCTCCCCATTTACCCGGGCTTGGGACCGGCACTAAGAATGCACTGGCTTGTGCCTCCCTAATGGCTGGGTTAAATTTAATTCTCATACAATTTACAAATTATAAACAGAGGTTTAAGATTATAAACAAAATGGTCTACTGTTTCACCTGTATCTTCAACGTACATTTTATTTGACTTTAAAATCAGTCAATTAAAGCATAATGATCTTTATATTAGAAATCGAGCTCCACAGTTGGTTAAAAAGACTGAAAGTTTGTGCATAGTTTTTGAAAGCTACTCAGAGCCAGCTTTTACCCAAGTGTGATGGTGTAACTATACAATGTATCACACGTATTGGTGGTTGCAATCTGGAGCTGTTGGACTATCAGACTTTACAAGTGCATGTCTTGCAGGCTCTTCATTAATGTGACCACATGCACTTTATATACAGTACTTTAACTCCAACGGGATTCGCAGATTGGGACATCTGGTGTTCAAACAGTGCAATTGCATTACATGAATAAATAATAGAATGCTGATTTGCACATTGTGAATCAATGTGATGCATCGTTTTACAATGTCTCATTACATCCCTAATATTCATATATGACTAGGATTAGGTTTTAAGCAGTCTTTTAAAATGTTTCCATTTGATAACACTATGGTTTTGATTGTCATTAAGGCCACGCTTCAGTTCTGTGTGGTGAAGCCCATCATGGCCATCATCACGATCTTCCTACAAGCCTTTGGCAAATATCACGATGGAGATTTTAAGTAAGTATTTACAATTTAATTACATTTTACTTTGCTATGATCCAGTAAGTTTACTGATGCAATTTTTTTTTTTACTTCTATACCCTGTGTCTTCCTACAGTGTGAACGGAGGCTACCTCTACATTACAATCATCTACAACATTTCTGTGAGTCTGTCCCTCTATGCCCTGTTCCTCTTCTTCTCTGCTACCAGTGACCTTCTGAGGCCTTTTGAACCTGTACTGAAGTTCCTGACCATCAAATCTGTCATCTTCCTCTCCTTTTGGCAAGGTGGGTAATGGTTTATAGTAGAGGTGACGTGAAAGGAAGTTTACTAGGGAGACAGAGCTGGGAAATGTGGAGGGCCTTTTATTATTTTAATAATTGTTTCTAAATCCCAGCAAAGGGCTGTATATTAATCATTTCAAAACGTTGCCCACGAACCAGCAGATTGTCTTCACCTAGAGATCGCTCCTGAGTGTCCTTATGTGGTGGGATGCT
This sequence comes from Silurus meridionalis, assembly GCF_014805685.1. Classification (NCBI taxonomy): domain Eukaryota; kingdom Metazoa; phylum Chordata; class Actinopteri; order Siluriformes; family Siluridae; genus Silurus; species Silurus meridionalis. Next base: position 7,572,719 of record NC_060905.1, on the reverse strand, counting down.
AGTCGCATTGTTAACAAGTGCTTAAGTAATTAGTCCCAGCAATCTTAATTTGTGAGCCACTCACCACAGTGACAGAAAAGACTAATCAATCTGAGATAATTGCTCTCTGTGCAATGCGCTGTTGGTGAGTCCATCATGAAGTTTAATATTCAGTACAAACCTTGTTTTCATAATTCTGAGCAGATTCTATTTATGTTGCCTTTTCACAGGCAGCTGTCAAATTTAAAATTCATAAAAAAAAAAAACCCTTTCTGTTTTCTGTCAATATTAACATAAGATTAACTCAGAGGGATCTTGACTCACGTCTGATTTGCATATAAATGTTTTATTAAGACTCCTTGTTTGCTTTTCCAGCATGGTGTCCACTCATGCACAGTCAATTAAGACTTATATATAGACTATTTATCTTTTCAATCTTTAGTAAACTACATAAAATAGAAACTAATGGGGAAAAAATAAAGTAAAGAAAAAGTAAATTCCTCAAAACACCTTTTTATATATATATATATATATATATATATATATATATATATATATATATATATATATATATATATATATATATATATAATGAGAATAATTTTTTTAAGACTTTCTGACATTTCAGAAATTATATTATTCACTTATTTTAAACTCATTACATTTGGATTATTTTACTCAAATATCCTTTTTTTTATATTTTTTTTATTTGAGACATTTTAAGCTCATGGGCAATCCAGTTACTTTTATATATCGAAATGGAATCAAAATATTATACCATTTAAGTAAAAAAATAAAAATCTTACCCAGGAAAAGGGCTAAACTTGACTTTAGCAGATAGTATATGCCATGGTGATAATGTAAATAATTATGATTTGAAGAATTACTAACAATCAATCCCTTGTTTTGTTTTTCCCCCAGGCATGGTCCTGGCTATTCTGGAGCGCTGTGGCGTGATCCCAGAAGCACTAGTTATAGACGGGCACGAGGTGGGCGCAGGCACAGTAGCGGCCGGCTGGCAGAATTTCATCAATTGCATCGAAATGTTCTTTGCTGCTATCGCACTCCGTTATGCCTTCACGTACAACGTTTACCAGGAGAAGAAGAGCCAAGCTCCAGGTGGGCATGCTGCCTAGAAATCTGACTTCTGTCCTTAGTTTACGCTTCTTTTGCTGCTGTAAAAAAAAGAAGGCTTGCAACGCGACTTCAGAGTAAATGGCCACAGAGTAATGTTTCTCAAAGGGGTGGAAGGAGACAGCAGGAGTCAGGGTTCAGAGGAACACAGTATAGTTTAGCTCTCTTCTGAGCCAGGGATAGTGCTTTAAAAAAAACCCACACATCTGTGGCACAGCACGTGGCATAAGAACATTTCACTTGAGGTTACAAGGATACCTTTTTTTTTTTTTTTTGCAGTCAAAATCAGTCTTTGTGTATTAGTGAGGAAGTGAACAAAGAAGAACTTGCTCAGTGCTTCTGGAGTGTGGGGTCTTTCTGTGCCTTTCTTTATTTTTTCTTCATTGTTTTTTGTCTTTTTTTTTTTTTTTATCCTGCCCAGGAATTTTAAAGCACCTTTGTTTGAACCCTCGGTCTTGTTGGCAGTGCACGGTTCAGGGTTGTGCAGAAAATGTCTATTTAATATTCTTCAATCTCAGAGCTAATGATATTGTGGCCCCGGAATCTTAAGCACTTCATTAGACCTGTATTATGATTCAGTGCATTCTGCATGAAATACGGCTGAGATTCTCTATTTCATTGGTATGCCTGTGTGGCTTTGAATGCCAATACGAAATCTCTGTGGGAGGAATGAAATATTCTGTCTGGGAAATTATTATTAGGCCTTCAGTTACTAGCACTTCGCTTTTAAACGCATCGTGTGATGCCACATACCTACGTGATATCTGGCTTAAACAGGACCTAGAGGTAATGTTTTGACTGATTTAATGACCTTTTGGTGCTGGAGAAAAGGTCAGAAGAAGGCACGTCTCAGCGGACGGCGCATGTTTGATTGCGCCTATCCTTTTCCTCCTGAAGCAAAATGGCTGCTAAAGCTGAGAGCTCATCAGCCTTCTTCTGACCCTCAAACATGCTACAGTCCCTAGCAATAATCCCTGGAGTGTAAGTACTCCTGTGGTCCACTAGAGGGCAGAAGAAGACGTAGCAGATACCACTGGGCCCCAGGCTCCAAATATCTTCCTTTTATAAAGCCACAGCTAATTTCTTTTTTTTTTTTTTGCAGTCAAAATCAGTCTTTGTGTATTAGTGAGGAAGTGAACAAAGAAGAACTTGCTCAGTGCTTCTGGAGTGTGGGGTCTTTCTGTGCCTTTCTTTATTTTTTCTTCATTGTTTTTGTCTTTTTTTTTTTTTTTATCCTGCCCAGGAATTTTAAAGCACCTTTGTTTGAACCCTCGGTCTTGTTGGCAGTGCACGGTTCAGGGTTGTGCAGAAAATGTCTATTTAATATTCTTCAATCTCAGAGCTAATGATATTGTGGCCCCGGAATCTTAAGCACTTCATTAGACCTGTATTATGATTCAGTGCATTCTGCATGAAATACGGCTGAGATTCTCTATTTCATTGGTATGCCTGTGTGGCTTTGAATGCCAATACGAAATCTCTGTGGGAGGAATGAAATATTCTGTCTGGGAAATTATTATTAGGCCTTCAGTTACTAGCACTTCGCTTTTAAACGCATCGTGTGATGCCACATACCTACGTGATATCTGGCTTAAACAGGACCTAGAGGTAATGTTTTGACTGATTTAATGACCTTTTGGTGCTGGAGAAAAGGTCAGAAGAAGGCACGTCTCAGCGGACGGCGCATGTTTGATTGCGCCTATCCTTTTCCTCCTGAAGCAAAATGGCTGCTAAAGCTGAGAGCTCATCAGCCTTCTTCTGACCCTCAAACATGCTACAGTCCCTAGCAATAATCCCTGGAGTGTAAGTACTCCTGTGGTCCACTAGAGGGCAGAAGAAGACGTAGCAGATACCACTGGGCCCCAGGCTCCAAATATCTTCCTTTTATAAAGCCACAGCTAATTTCTTTTTTTTTTTTTTGCAGTCAAAATCAGTCTTTGTGTATTAGTGAGGAAGTGAACAAAGAAGAACTTGCTCAGTGCTTCTGGAGTGTGGGGTCTTTCTGTGCCTTTCTTTATTTTTTCTTCATTGTTTTTGTCTTTTTTTTTTTTTTTTTTATCCTGCCCAGGAATTTTAAAGCACCTTTGTTTGAACCCTCGGTCTTGTTGGCAGTGCACGGTTCAGGGTTGTGCAGAAAATGTCTATTTAATATTCTTCAATCTCAGAGCTAATGATATTGTGGCCCCGGAATCTTAAGCACTTCATTAGACCTGTATTATGATTCAGTGCATTCTGCATGAAATACGGCTGAGATTCTCTATTTCATTGGTATGCCTGTGTGGCTTTGAATGCCAATACGAAATCTCTGTGGGAGGAATGAAATATTCTGTCTGGGAAATTATTATTAGGCCTTCAGTTACTAGCACTTCGCTTTTAAACGCATCGTGTGATGCCACATACCTACGTGATATCTGGCTTAAACAGGACCTAGAGGTAATGTTTTGACTGATTTAATGACCTTTTGGTGCTGGAGAAAAGGTCAGAAGAAGGCACGTCTCAGCGGACGAGCGCATGTTTGATTGCGCCTATCCTTTTCCTCCTGAAGCAAAATGGCTGCTAAAGCTGAGAGCTCATCAGGCCTTCTTCTGACCCTCAAACATGCTACAGTCCCTAGCAATAATCCCTGGAGTGTAAGTACTCCTGTGGTCCACTAGAGGGCAGAAGAAGACGTAGCAGATACCACTGGGCCCCAGGCTCCAAATATCTTCCTTTTATAAAGCCACAGCTAATTTCTTTTTTTTTTTTTTTTTGTCATTGTTGTTTTTTTTACTCACTGAACAATTCTTGCGTTAGAGAAATGAAGCAGGAGAGTCCACATCATGGGGCATGATTTCATTATTTGTATTTATTTGTATTTTTTTTATCCAAGATTCTGTGAACAGCCAGGTCGTAGTGTGGTGGTGCTCCTGGCAAGAACTTGCTCACAAAAGTGAAAATAATGCATTGCAACTCAGGCGTGGCAGGATCTTATGTGACTGTGAAGACATTGTATTTTTTTTAGAAAGGTCACAAAACAGAGTCTATCAAAGGCTTCTTGATATTTATAAAAATATATATATATATATATATAATAATTCTTATGCCTTTCAGTTGCATTTTATTCCATTTTGGGTTTTTTTGTCCATGGGTCAGAATTTATTTACACACACACACACACACACACACACACACACACACACACACACAGTAATCCCCTATTTATCGCGGTGGTTAAGTTCCAAAACTGCCCAAAAATGCTATTTTATGTATACAGTACTGAACTGTATTAACATTTTACTTTATTTTATAATTATATTTTTATTAATAAAACGCAATTCAGCAGTGTGTGTGTATATGTATGTGTGTGTGTGTATGTGTATATGTATGTATGTGTATATGTATGTATGTATGTATATATATATATATATATATATATATATATATATATATATATATATATATATATATATAATTTTTATTTTATTTATACCAATGCCTGGAGGCTACTTGGTCTAGGATGGTTTACCTCATTTTGTGCATTTTTATTTTATTTTATTTTTTTACATCATCGATGTAAGTAATTCTTTTGTCTTTTTAGATAATGTCGCCTCCATGCACAGCATCTCCAGCGGACTAAAAGAGACCATCAACCCTGGAGACATGGTGCAGGATGCCATCCACAACTTCTCTCCAGCCTACCAGCAGTACACGCAGCAGTCCACGCAGGAGGTGGTGCAGCCGAGTCAGAATGGCAAGGTGGGCCCGGCCATCAGCAAGAACCAGAAGAAATCTGATAAAATCACCCTGATCGACACGGATGATGAGTTTTAAAACCGAGCAGGTGTGTGTGCGGGCGTGTGTGTATGTATTTATGTATAGAGAAAAAGGGACCCACAGGTACAGAGAACATCCTCTAAACCTAGACAGATATAATCTAGACCAAGTAACACATGCTTTGTTTATGGTTATGTAATCCCACATTGATCAAGTCATCTTCAGTCTCCCGCTTATTTAAATTCCCCCTTAATAAGGAAGATTTACAAAATTTTCAGTGACATCTTTAGGTGATGTGAAAAGATTAACAAACGAACACACAGCATTCCTTCTGCCATTAAAGGAAAGCAGTGGTATTTTACAGTCATCTCGTGTGTCATCACTGCTTAATCACCGTGCTTGTCTTCGTGCTGTCGTCAGGGTCCCGTGTGACTCCTGACCGTGTTACTTCATGAGATAAGTGTAAAGGAGGCGTTCAGAAAATTCGCACTGTTCGGAGGAGTCACTTCACAGAGCACCTCTTTTGAAGTATTTGCTCAGCGGCCCTCGGCTTCCGTCTCCTGATGAACGGAAGAGTCTCTCAAAGACATTGTGGTTTTGGAGCACCGCACTTCAAACTGTTTACCTCGGCCCTTTGAAACACTTCATATCTCCTGCATCAAGGACACAATGAATGGCATGAGAACTTTTCCTGCCTGGTAGGGAAGCTTTGTAATGTTTCTTACCTTACACTCTTCGCCTTCTCTAATCCTGAAAACTTCTGCAGTCTTAAACCATAAATTAAAGCGAGCTGTGTTTTTTTTTAAATTGTAAATAATTTGTATATAATTTAGTTGCACAGGTGATGATGGGAATGTTGAGGTTAATATATTGTTATTGTAAAGGAAATAGTTGTTTGTTGGATTGATTAATATCCAGTGGTGGTGTTTCATGGTCACTTTTTTTTTCCATGCTAATATTTTTAAATCCTTTTTAAAAGATCATTAACCTGAACAGATTGTATTTTCTTAAACGACCAGTATATTGAGTGACGCTTCTTTTCGCCATCTTCAACAGACTCAAATCATTAAGTTATTATTCACAGCTGCACCATTACGAGCGAAGTTATAAAAGCAGTTATTTCTAAAACTTCCTGTTCAAGTTTTGGATTAATTGTATTGTCTCACAAGGTCTTGTCACATATATACATACCATCCTTTAAATTCAGCCACTGTTTGAGGATCATTTTAGGATTTGAATAAAGTTTAATACTCGCATTGTATGAAATAAAACAGATTAAAGTGAAGGATATTTATAAGGGGGGTTGTTTTTTAAAGCCTTTTCTTCTGTCGTGATATAATTATCTTGTAATGACCTTTATAATAAATCACTTACACTTATTTAATGAAGAAGCTTTATTTAAAAGTACAAAATGCACACTGCGACTTATGTACAGGAATAATTTACTTTTCTTATATTCAGCCAGAGTGGGGGAAAAAAGAGCAAGTTTATTTGTACATGAGGGTAGTTCACTGAAAGAAAGTAAATAAAGGAAAGTATATACAATAATTTAAAATTTAAAATTTAAAATAAATATTAACTTTCAAGTGTAATAGATATACAGAGATTTCGGTAATGGTGTAAATCAGACCCTTTCTCTAAGTCTAGGTTTCGCTGCCTTTCACATCTGTATTTACAATCGCTGTTCAGATTTACACCTCAGGAAACTTTCCAAAACTTTAGTCGTGTGGTTGATTTTATTTAAATAAACCACTACATTATCCTTTACTACAATACATTAAAGCTTCTTAATAGGCACTACTGCACCCTAATCTCACCTTCTTCCTCCGTTAGCTTTTCATTCAACTTTCATTCAACTACAGGGGAATCATTTGGAGCAGCAAACCGTTTGGAGTTTCTGTGTGTTTATAGGCAAGTGTGTTCAAGAGCACTGGTTAATTTTGTATTCATTTATTTTTATGTGCGTTCATGGTACATAGCTTTAAGGACTGACTGAGCGTGTATAGAATATATACTTTCAAAAAAATAGATATATCATATGCAAAATATAGAATAATTTAACCTGTTCAGCCAGAAAAAGGCCACATACAGCATACATAAAATATGAAAAAGTACCCACTTAGTGAGAACAGCATCTCAAGTATGCCAAGAGAGAAATGAGAAAAGGGGAGAACCTTGTACGGAAAAAGTGAGTTTGCTTTTGTTCAGCAAATAACAAAGCGGTCAGTGGAGTTCACTGGTGGTTTATGTTCTTTCTTCAACATTTAAAATACACTCTGTTCAAACTGTTCAACTAAACACTGGTGACTAGAGCAGAGGGGTTTTCCCTATCCCTGTTTCGTACTATAATGTGGCCTAATTTAAATAAGCTAAACCATGTTTAATTGCATTGTTCTGAGGAACTAAATTTCTTTTAGTTTCTTGGTCCATTAAAAATAAAAGAAATGCCTTGTTCATCCAAGAAGATACAGTATGCAGGGTCTCAGATTCATCATTTCTTCACAGCATTTTGAGAGCTCACCACTAGAGGTCAGTACAAGTCACAGACAAATAGGGTTGGGTAATTTTGGTTTGGTTTGAAATAGAAAAGCTCAAATTGAACTGGAATTCATTAAGAGGAACTGATAGTAATATTTCAATGGGGAAATATTAACTCCTTCTATGGAATAGGAAGTGAAAAAAAGGTAGGCATGGGACTGGGGAATTTCTAGGTGTTTTTTTATAATCCAAAACTAGAAGTAAAGGTGTGTGTGGGGAGGGGGGGGGGTGTTTGAAAATGTCTATCTTGATGTGACATTTAATTTCGAACTGCACATTGTTTAAAGCCAGTTTGAAATGTTGTCAGCCTGTCATCACAACAATGACTTTGGGGGTTGGTTACAAAAATAAAAATGACACCCGCACATTTAGAGAGTGTAATGTGACTAGCTGAATCCACCAGAGAAGCAAGAGATCACCATAAACACTGATATGTTCACTGATATGTTCCTGTGCTGATTTACCAGGAGGGTTTTTTTTCTTTTTTGTAAGCAGAATGGCTATTGTCAAACAAAAATGTAATGTGTACATGTGTGTAAAAGTCAATCTCTGAACTTCATACTAATCCCAAGATATGCGGGTCATGACCTAAACTGTACAAAGATTAAAAATTAGCTGAAACAACAGAACAATAAATCGAAACATTTAGATATGGAAAAAAAAATGGGACACAGAAAACATTTAAAAGAGATACAAAATAAGAAGTATGCCAAAAGCACAGCAGTAGGCCACAGAGCCAGGGCTAACAGCAGCCTACACAGCAGCACAGTTTTTTTTATTTCCCCTAACAGCCTCGCCAGGGAAGAAGGAACAGTCATAGTCACTTGGGTAAGAGATAATCCTGATTGCACGTGCAAGTCACAGGTGGTCGTTTTTCAAAGAAATCAAATCAACTGAACAAGTGTTTACACGTAAAGTTTCACATTACCCTATTACTCTTTCCAAAAAAAAACAAAAAAAAACATGCTGTCACGTCATAAACATCAAGATCATCTTTACCCAATGGCTTGTCTCGAATTACTTGCGATTCATAAAAATCAGGGTTACCAACACCGGCAGCGCAGTGCCACCTCGTGTGACCTGGCAGTAGGAATGCTTTCTAAATGGACGGAATCCTCAATGTGAAATGAAGATCTTCACTTCACTGGTTGTTTTTTTTTCCTTGTCGTTCGTGAGGCTATAGCGAATCTGTAATATACAGGTAATAATGGACTTGCGTTACTTCTGCCAACACAGCTCACGTCTCTATATCCAATATGGATTACCTTCCATTCGTTATGGCGCTGACGAGGAGAAAAAAAAAACAAGTACAGGATAGCTGGTGCATATCTTAAAAAAAACCTGCATATTTATTATATTATTATTAGATGTTAATGAAGGGGTTTTCTTATGACTATACTGTGTAATAGCAGTCAATAGAACTGACAAGTGCCTTTTCCCCTAAAAAAATATAAAAAAATCTTCGTCCTGATATAGTCCTATGTGTAAATGGTAAGTGCTTTTATCATCTTATTGTAATTTAAAAGTGAAAGTATAAGTGCTAATCAAATACGCTGAAATTGCTGAGTTAAAGTTACTCGCTGTTTTCTTTCCCAACAGCTTGTTCCCTCATTGTCTCCATTTGTGAGAATGTAGATGAAAAGAAGAATGTGTAGGTAAAGAAAAATATTCTTAAAACTCAATCACGTGTCTTCAGGACTTCTCTGGTCTCCTACCGGTTTCTTTGAAACCGGATTTCAACCACGGCCCCTTATTTTACATCTGAAATCCCATATTGCAGTAGCATAATCCATATACGGCTAGAAAAAGCTCAAGATTTAAAGCTGGTCATATATACTGTACTGTTGCAAGTGTAAGCAAAGAAATTTCCTACACAAACATGCACAGTTACATGAATAGATGGTGGAATAAATGGTGTTAGATGATTTGACTTTCTGATGTAAAAAAAAAAAAAAAAAAAGATACCACAGGCATCAGCGCATTCACAGACTGCCATGGCAGGTTCAATCAAGTACTTAATCCCCATGTTTGCAAGTATCGTCTCCGCTAAATCTCAGTGTGGGTCGGGGAGAAAAGATGAGAAGGCCAGTGTGCCCTGCCGGTGCCGGAGCATTAGAGCACAGTGCACAGACAACGTAGGCGGTTTTGTTTGGATATGAGTGGGAGTTTGAGTGTGCGAGAGAAACAGATAAAAAATAAAAAGACAGAGAGAAGTTATAGTAAAATGGCAGTCTGCCTCCCCATCCCACCCCCTTCAGTCTGATTACTAGAAGTAGGCTGGGAAAGTTTTGGAACCAGTTTGGACTAGAAGGAGGAACTCTTCACTCTTTCCTATGACGGGGCAGAGCATGGCGGAGTCGGAGAGCCGTGATTGGCAGACTTGACGATGGTGATGACGGAGGTGGTGGCCACCTTGGCAGGTGTGAGAGGGCCGCATGCCACGGTCCGGGCGAAACACTGCAGAGCTTCATACTTGGCACGAAGCGCATCCAGCTCCAGGCGCATGCTGGCGTTCTCACGGGCCAGCTTGTCCACCTCGTGCTGCAGCTGGCACTTCTGGCGCTCGAGCTCCTCTTTTTGCGTGACGCGTTTGATGCGGCAGCTCGCGGCATAGCCGCGGTTCTTGAGCGTGCGCCGCCGCTGCTTCAGCCGCACCACGTCCTCCTTGGTGAGGCCACGCAGGTGCTGATTCAGCTCGCGCACTGACATGGCCACCAGCTCGTCGTCACTCAGCGCTGGCGCATTCTCACCCTCCTTCTTCACCTGCATCGGGAGCAGCAGCACATCAACTCACAGCTATGGCTAAAGCCTAGTCCTGCATGCACAGTATATTATAGAGCATTTTTTTATGTTGTTGAAATCTGATTGCTGGCATCTCTGAGCAGTTGAGGGTTGAGTCCTTAAAGACCCAGCAGTGCCATCTTAGTGGTAGTGAGATTTGAACTTACAACCTCCTGATCAGAAGTCCAACGTCTTAAACGTTGAACAACCACTTCCGTTTTATATTTTGTATAACAGCAGCGCTCTAAGGCAAATCCCTAGATTATTGTAATACCATTAGTTCTAATATGTTATCGTGTTCATACATGTTTGGTGGCTACTCCACATAGTCAGATTACAGAAACATGTCTGTTAATCATGGCATTAAAAGCTGTTCTCGTTTAACCATTAAGAGAAACTTATTAGTAAAGTGTGTGTACTCGCAGGGTGAAGTGCTGGAAGAGGATTAAAATCACTCTGGGATATGCTGTTATTGAGAATTTGGTGTTAAAGTGCTGAATGCGGCAGTATTATTGTATACACAAATTCCCAGAAATCAAGCCCACTATTGGTGAAATGCTGCCTACTGTATTTATCATTTATATGAATTTTCTCTGGGGTTAATCCTATTGGAGCTGCTTGTAACATTTATAGCCCTTTGATACCTGAATGAATAACTATAATAACATTAAAAATCACTGATCTGATTTTTCCAGCCCCACCTTCTAAAAGAAACTCTATTTACCTATAAAATTGCCTTTTACATTAAAGAGGTGGGAGTTGAGAACGTGAAGGTGGAGCTCATTTCTAAGGTGGAAATAAATGATTCAAAAGATTCATTAGTAGAGTCATGATGTCATCACGAGTAGTTTTCTATGATGCCTTTCAAATGACATGATTGTTACAGGTTTCAAAACACTGAATGGCAACTTTCAAGCCAGCACTTACCTTTACTGCTTTGCTTGGTTTAAAATGAGTCGTCATACCCTGAAAGTCTGTGGAGAGAACGACAGACACGTTACTGAATGAACAAGGAGAAAAATGAATAATGCTAATAGGAACATGAAATATCGATGGGCATTTGCTTGATCTGAAAATGCTCACTTGTTCTCTATCACAGGGTATTATGGGATGTAAAACGAGATCATACAAAGCATTTCGATGTTATAAATGATCTGGAAAAAAAACAAAAGGACCTGTAGGATGCTTTTATACATTTTAGGATAACTTATGGACCTGGAGAAATTGTATTGTAGAAGTTGTGTGTATGTTGCAGAGAATAGAAGGTGTCCACTGACATTTATGACTGCATACTAGGACTACTGTTCAAGTTAATGACATGCTTGAAATGTGGAATAAAAGCCTTTATAAGCACCAATTGGTGCAGCTCAGCTTCTTCCAGACTCAGCACATAAAGCGTTTGATAATTACCTAATGAGTCAAAGTAAATTGAGCGAGAATTGGAAGAAGAAATGGGAGTCTTTGGGATAAAGCGAGAAGCAGAATTTCCTCATTTTGCCCATTAGGGGTCAGCAATATACAACGAATCCGGTATCAGAAACAGGACAATGGTGTTTACATGCTGAGGGAGCGTTTTTACAAGATCATAGACTGTTACAAGTTGAGAAATAGAAGCAGGTCACAGCCCTCAACATTGAACTGTTTGATCAGTCTGGTCATCAGTTCATATGGGGTTCCATTCTGACATCTTAAAAAAAATCTTGATCGAGAATTAGAGAAACCGAGTACGAAAGCAGGCACTGTCCACTGGCATCCATCCATGGTCAGGATGTACCATAAAAAATTCTTCTATGGAGACTCCCTTCTAATGAGAGTGTGTGTGTATGTGTGTGTTGGTCACATGCCTAGGCCTATGATAAACAATTTTCATTCATAAACATGCCAGGGAATGCTGAGCTACCTCAATACAAAACCTTTCATTCACACAGCTCACATAGTGAAGTTACTTCACCATAAACAAATGGCATCATTTCATCACTAATAAAGGTTTCAGTAGAACCTTTTTAGACACACGTATGTTTCACTGTGTAGGTGTAGTGTTAAAGTTCATCTTTTTTCTTTTCCCATACACAATTCGCTTTAGTCATCGCATAGTCCCTTAATCAGCTTTTCGTTTCTGACCACTAGGTTACTGTTGGCTGGATATATTTGGTTGCTGAACTATTCTTAAGCAAGAGTGACATTGCTTGGTTTTTTTTTTAAACACTTCAGTGGTGTTGTGCTTGATACTCGGCCACCAGCGCCACAAACACCCACCCACACACACACACACACACACACACACACACACACACACACACACTTTCCACTAATAGATTGACAGAGAGAAGTCTAAACAGAGGTGGGCTGTCAAAATATGCACAGCAACAAATAACAACTAATGAAAAAGCCATTGAAGAGAACTGGAGTTTCATTTTATATTCACAAATATGTCTCTATAGTGTCCTTTAACAACCTGTGTGTGTATTAAAGAAATATTAAAATAACATATCTAATTTTGAGGAAATTATCCTGTTATTGTTTATTTTTGCTTAGTTATGTATAAATCCATTTTATATCTTGTGTTGAGAGACGTGAATTTTCCTGAGGATCATAGCAACAATCAACAATCAATTATATTAATAATTAAATAGGCAAACCATTGAAGAAAAACTTAAACCTGGCAACTTATTCATGGAATCATCCGTATGCTGTTTATGATGCATGATAAGAGATGGCAGATATAAACAGACCTCTCTCCCTGCAACAATCTCTCCAACATGGAAACTTAGTTCCTCTGTATAGCATGAATACAAAGTCAAATGACAACAGAAAGTCCCTGATGAGCTTATTTTAAATGTACAAACATGACCTCACCCTCAAAAGAAAACAACACGTCAGAACATAGACAACGTTCATTTCCTTTTTTTTTTTTTTTTTTTTTTTTTTTGGAGCATGTTGGGATATGCTTTTTTTTTTCCTCAGCCTGTCAGACCATACTGTACTTGGCTGTTTAAAAGATATGCTGAACATTCCAGAAGACACTGTCAGGACGAATAGTTTCCCTTACACAGTCACTGTTATATTTTTGCTTTTACACAATGTGCTTTATCAGGTTTAGGACCAAGGCTGACAGGATTCTGTTACGCTGGGCTTTCCTGGCTCGCTTCATGCCCTTATTTAACTCTCCGGGTTATATTTAGCTCGGTGTGCTGACCGTAAAATTCTGCCAACAATGCGATTTAAGTGGAAATGTGATAAGTGATCCATCATTAGTAAGGAAAGGGCTGTTGGTGCAGACCAAAGGCGGCATCGTTCTCGTTTCAGCGGTTATCACAGGAGAGTGATTATTCTCTTGAGTTATTAATTCTTTATTCCAAAGGAAAACATCTATTTTGGTTTGGTGTCATATGACTTCCTGCTTGGGAGTGCATGTTATCTGTGTTTGGCTTTGCTTTCTTCAGGCCTGTTCACATCATCCTAAAACCCTTTGACCCAATCTGATTCATTTGAAATGGATAGGATCAAATTTTAAATGAATAAAAATATTTAAAAAAAGAAAAGATTTTCCTGTGCCTTCCTGGGCCATTGTAGCACAGATGTTTAAGGCTATAATTGTCAATTCTTAGTCACTCTTTGGTCGAGTTTGAATAAAGCACACCTGTCACGCATTAACCAGCAGTCCAAATGGTTTGGCCATGACGGAGATCAAACACGGAGCCTGGGCATCCTCGGTCAGGTTCAGCATAGATAATGAACCGCAAAGTCGAAACAAAGCTCTGCATAAGAATACATTCAAGTACTGATTCGTACCATCTGGACATCTAGTTGTAGGTCCCAAAAACTTGGGCCCCCACCATGCATTTGATTTAGATCAAAATAGCAATGCACAAAACTAATTATGGTAGCAGACGCGTATACTGAAAATGTGACTTAAAATAAAAAAATTAAAGACGGCTCTCAAAACCATATATAGCTAAAGTTTGGGAAACACAACAGTGGTATGCAAGAGAGATGACAACATGCCTTGTATTTTGGCTCCGCACTTGCAATCCAAAAATGATCACTCTTTTTCGCTCTCTGTTTCTCTCTCTGTGGAAAGAACAGGATAGTCCCCAAGGGTTAAGTCCCAGAATTATTAGACAAGGGATGCAAGGCTAGCAGAATTTACAAAAGCTTTCCTAGACAGCAAGCCTCTATAAGTCCTGTGTAAGAGAAGGGGCCCCTGCTTTTCTTTCCAGGGAATACAATCTAATTGTGTATTTCAAGAAAGAAAGAAAGAAAGAAAAAAAAAAAAAACGCACACCCTCCTCTATATATAGGGCTCTAGCCTTTGGGTTGTCCATTGAAGTCTATACATACAGACACACACAAAAAGCGAATTTCCTTTGCATTCCTTTGCCGTGTGGTCGTCCACTTTTCCCAGCATACAGGGAAGTCAGGGGACTTGATGAGAGGGGGCCCCACTTTGCTTGCTCTGTCCTGCTAAAAAGGAAAAGCCCAGGCATTCCAAGGCTGTGTTTTCATCATTGCTCTCACAGAACAACGGGCGCATTTTTCCCCCTCCACCCAACACAGCGCTGCCTTTGGCGACGTGCGATCAACGGACTGCTGAAACATTGGAGCTCTTATTCAAGCTATCGAGAGCCAGGCTAGGAAAACAGAAAAACATGTCACAGGGGAAAGGCCCTAAGAGGGAGGCCATAGAGAAGTGTGCAGGGATAGCAGGGTTGCTTTTCTCACCATACACACACATGCACTTATAGATGCGGCTATGTTTTCTATTCAGAAAAAATCAATTCAAAATCCAATGTATGAATGACCAAACCTCAATTTAGATCTAACAATTTATATATTAATTATACATTGGAATACAAGGTTATAATAATGCAAGGCAAAAAAATGCTTTCCAGTACTTCATGAAAAGTAAGAAGTCTGACTGCTTTGTGAAAACCATTCAGCTTCCTTTAGACGATCTGTGATGATTTGCTGAAATGACTGGACCGGTAACACTCAGGCCAAAGTCACAATGACTGTAAATCGTCTAAATAACATCTCAGACAGAGGATAATGCTACTCCTCAAGGACAAAGATGTTGGCAGCGGTCATTAACCATTTTAAAAGTACTTCATTTACAAACTGACACATTTACAAAGCAGATTTTCTGTGCATGTTGCTATGTGTATGTTGATGGTGTGTGTGTGTGTGTGTGTGTGTGTGTGTGTATGCTTGTGCTCATAGAGTTAGCGTACATTCCAGCTGAGCTTCAGCGTTCCAAACCTGCTGTCATTTGAAATACTTAGCAGGTTATAAATGTGCTTTTTTTGGATAGGCTTAGTGACTGTGAATTTTGGTAATGCTTCAAAAATGTTCGGCTTCTCAGACTGACAAAAAATAAATCTGCCAGTGTTTTCCATCCACTTGCCATTCAAAATGGACAGAATCCACAGTTATTCTGTTGCGGCTGACTTTACTATGAAATCGAATGTTTCTTCAGGAGCAGTCGGATATCTATATTTATGGCATGTATATATGCCGCTATACTCATGGCACTTTTTTCTCTAAATTTAGACATAAGACAAAGAGGGGAATACAATGTTCAAAGATATAGCCATCGTAAAAAAGTAGACACGAAAAAACCAATATACATCAATCAGGCATAACATTATGACCAACCGCCTAATATTGTGTCGGCCACCTTTTGCTGCCAAAACAGTTCTGACCCGTCGAACATCTCCCCAAGAGCTGCACAATTCGGTCCTTTTCAAACTCACTCAAATCTTTACGGTCGGCCATTTTTCTTACTTCTAACACATCAGCTTTGAGGACGAAATGTTTACTTGCTGCCTAATAAATCCCACCCACTAACAGGTGGAGGGTTAAACAATCATCCTGGCACCTGTTAGTGGTCATAAAGTTATGTCTGGTCGGTGTACAGTATACCGTGTTGATCCTTGTTTGTTAGAAGCTATTTGTACCACAGCGATAATAGATTCACAGTTCTAACTGACCAGAAGCTTCTGCCATGGGAAATGTCTTTCAAGAAAGATCTGGTAACACAACAAATAGCATTTTTTTTATCTTATTATATTTTGGTGCCTTTATTGCATAAATGATAACAGAAACTTCTTTCATGGTTGTTCCATTTTATTGTAGCTATAATAAAACAATGAAAAAATTGATGACGGATTCATGCTTCTTTTAACAAGTTGAACAATTGCTGAGAATAGAACACTTCCAGACATGTTATAGAATATGATTAGCTTGTAAATAAACCCTTTAACCAGTGAACAGTCTAAGAGGGTGTCTAATGGCAATTAAATACATCCATACCAATAGATTGAGCAGTCAGGTATTTATAGTTATGTAAGGCCACAGTTAACATGGTGTGGGAGCTGAGAATCGCAGCACTGCACAATCCCAGAGTGCAGTTATGCGCATATTTAGGCTGAAGTAGCCAAAAACAGAACCAAAACTTTGTGAAGATTACAAGGAAATGTTGGTCATCGACACCTTTTAGCACGTAGGTGGTATCAGAAGGATGTTAATCACTTTGCGAAATGTCCATGAAATGGTTAGAGACAATAATATTATTGTAGCGGCGTGTTTAAAGTTTGTTTCTAGCCTGGGGTTTCACAACAAGGAAAATGTGCATCTGTAAAAAAAAATATCCTTTGCCAAATCCAAAACGCTTTCCATGAACCACCGACGATGACGTAACACGCTCCAAGAAGGGTCGTTTCTTCTTTCTGGTGTGGTTGCTTTTGATACCAATAAAACAATCTGCGTATTTTTGTAATACTAAACCTCCAGCCAAGAGCGGTCACATTTGCTAAGCATTACACGGTTCAAATTATACTGTCACAAAGGTCGTCTCTGGGGCCAGACAGTGATATGGTCGGGTAGCTGTTGTTTGGGTGCTTTGAGAATTCCAGTCTCAGGCCAGCTTTAGAATCCAGACTTGTATAGAAATGTGAAGCAGCATTGACGTATCAGCTCGGTAGTGGAAGCCGAGATCACATAAGAAGCCAAACAGCGCTGGTGTGTCATTACTGTATGGTTTCCTTTCTTTCCTATCAACTCTTCAGGCTCAGCACTGAGGACATTCACTGCTCTCTGTTTTGTGGCCCTGAGAAGAGAGGAGTTGAAGGGGAAATAGCTCCTCCCTGCTCCATTTTTCACAAGGAGGCAAAAAAGCCTGTAGTGCAGCAGCGGCACAATCGGCAGGATCTTATGTAAAGGAAACGGAGCACATAGTCGAGCAGTGAGTCATGCTGTTTACTGGTAAGAGCTAGGACGAGCAGCAGGGAATCACACCCTCCCGAACTGACATTTCCTGGAAAATCCAGCCGTTTCACAGGGCGGAAGGAAAAGTACAGGGAAAAGGGCTGGCGTGACTGCCGGAACTTTCTGCAGATAAAGAAGAGAGGTGGATATTGAAGCAAGGCAAATTCCTCAACCTGGGACGCAGGGATTCGAAAGAATGCAAAGTATGCACAAAACAAAGACAAGCCCATGGGTAACATGGAGAAAGTAACCGACACGATCCCACAGAAGGAACATGTGCACCACTATTTTAAGCTATGGTAACAAACCTGGTGTACTCTACATCGGTGCAGGTGTGTTTGGGGAAAGAAAAAAAAACAACAGACCAGTTGAAAAGCCACAGGCCTCTCAGGAACATCTAATCTCATACCCTTATGCTCTTGTGTATGTCTTCAGACAACAGCTAATGAAAGAGGGAGGCTTCTCACAAGCATAAACACCGAATCACCCAAATGGGTTCTTAGTTCCAGACGGCTCACCCGCAGCCCAAAACCACAGCGTGGTGTGGTCATTTTTGTCAGATCCAGGAATTGGTGAGAGTAGCAGGAAAAGGGCAGGGTAAAAGCTGGCACATTATGGCTTAAACACCCCCACAGGGCTCTCTCACTGAGGCCTAGGAAGAGCCATGCCCTATACACACCAACCAAAACTCTAGCAACACTTATACCTCCTAAATTAACTGGCTGCATTGCTTTTGATCTGAAATCTGAAAAGATCAGATTATCAAATCATCTACTTCCGTTCCTGTTCATCAATAGCTGCTAGGACTCCACATAGTCCACATAGTGTGACCTCTTGGTCTTGGAGATGAAATTAGGACAAATAGCGAAGGTTTTTTTCACGATGACTAAGGCTGATATTGCAGCGTTGGTCAAGAGTTCCTACTCAAATAGAAAGTTCTAAACAGTTTGGAGTTCCCCATGTTGCAAACTAAGTGATTAATCCACCAGCCACCTCAGTTCTGTTCACTTTCAATGTCTGCTTTAAAAAAAACCACAATGAGTACAGTACGCATCCTGTTCTGCTCACCCAAGCATGCAGATCTTACCGCAACTCTTTTGTCAAGCCACACACAGTCATATTTAGACAAAGGTTTTTGCTGGGAATTATCAAAACTCCACACACACACACACACACACACACACACACACACAACTAAATAACCTCTAGCGAGACACGCAGCCATTGGTAATGATCGAAGCTACATGCATGTAGGCCGTTGTTAATAAACCAGCCCACACTGGGGATCAGCCCACGTGTCGATCTTATGAGCAGAATATGCACTTCCTCTGGGATCCCAAAAGTGGCAGACAGACGACGCAATAAGTGTGGGAGGTCAACGCCACAGACACCTAAGCTGCTGTGAGTCAGAGTAAGCCACGGATGAGGTCACGCTGCTTGCGTACGGTGTGACAAAGACACATGCTGAGGTGGGACTCCTCCAAGATTTTCCACATCACAAGGCAAAGGTCATTAATAAGCACGCACTCTGTCAGCTCTAAACCGTGCAATCAGGAGTAATATAGAATGTCTCAATGAGCTTGGGCATTTTTTTTCTTAGAGCAGTTACAGCACAGCACGGTTAGAACGACAGAACTGCATATGTATGTGGGGTAACAACAGTTATGCCATTACTGGCATTTAATGGACAAAAGGAACGAGCGATAGAGAGAAAGAAAGAGAGCTGCATCACACACATAAACCGGACACCCTGTTGAAATGATTCCCCATAAATGGTAAAACGCAGTGCATGCTTGTCAGAAATCAAGTGCACTGCTTGCCTTGAGGGGCCCTTGAATGGCTTGCTGCCTCTGAATGGCCTAATGGCAGCTCCTTTATCAGCCATTGTGGAAATGAATCACATTATCCACTTATGACTCACTTTCCCTGCGAGGGCGTAACCGTAGGCTACCACCAGTCACAGAATGACCTATTGTCGAAATGTTTCTTCAGAGTGGACAATTTGAGATCATTTCATATTAAAAAAATCCGCTTCGATCCACATAATAAGTCAGAGCCTACCTGCAGCATGCACCTTATGGACAATGCTTAGAATGGGACAGGTTCTTGCAATCAGTGTCTTTTGCACCTTTGAAAAGTCACTTTAAGTCTGGAATTGTGGATGAAGTCTACCTCTAAGCTGTCTGATTGGGCTGGAATTAGACCACAGTTTAAAGGTGAAAGCATGAAAAGTTCAAGCGATGAGAAATTAAATGGTACAGTTCTTCTATGTTTTTTTTTTTTATCCCCCATGTAAATGCATGGAGGCAGCCTATGAAGGAACAAATGACAAGATTGCTTACAAGTGGCTCTAACTAGCGGCGATGAACATGTCCACACCCACGAGCGCGACGTGACGTAACGTCGCCCCTTTCCTTCTTGCCCTCCCGCGTGCGCCAATTACGCGCAGAAATCGCCACAAATTAATCACAAGTTCTCTCATGTGCGTGTCTCAGAGGCGCGAGCTAGCTGCGTGTGTATATATGTATGTGTGAGACCGGGGGCGATGTATTTACGTTATAGACACCCCCAACCACCACCACCCCTGAATCTCGCGCCACTGAACCGTTGCGCCCTTTGTGCAGCGATTCCGAAGCCCAGACCACGTGTTTCCTCGTGCCATACGCGCGCTCACCCCCCCAAAAAGTCACCAACACGCAGAAAAGTTCTTCTTGTAGCCCATGCAGTGACTCTCTCTTCCTTCATCGCTTCCTTTCTTCCATCTATCCCGGGAAGGTGTGCAGTGCTTTAAATACCCGAAGTTTACAAAGAATCGGTTTGTTTTTTATTCCTTCTCCCCCAAATCATGTAATATAGATGTGAACGCACGCACGCGCGCGCGCAACAGCACCACGAGCGTGCACCGCCTGTAGCTGCTACGAGTCGGAAAAAATGCGCACGAGCTGCTGGTGATGTTGTTTACGGGTCTGTTGAGGAATCTACTATCGCACGTGCCCAAGAATTTTGCATTGTGTTTTATTATATATATATATATATATATATATATATATATATATATATATATATATGAAACTTTATAACAATTAAATAATAAATCGGATTTACTCCATCACCTCAAACACCATCATCATCATCATCATCACCATCACCGCTTACCTTGTGGACGCGGAATTTCCGCCGGGAATCTTCGCGAGCCTGTGAGGAGGAATATCCTGAGAGTACGTTTGAGCAAGTCGGAGGCTCCTGGTCTCGTCGTGCTGGTCGGGATGCGCGCGCTGCCGCCGTCGGACCCAAGCGGTGAGCGTGAACTAAGTGAGTCTGAGTCTCAGCTTCAGCTTCAGTCCTCAGCCACGAACACAACAACAACAACAATGTATCGACATTCCACTCGGTGCTTCCGCAAGCATGCGCGTCACCGGCTCCTCGTGACCGCCCCCTCCATTCATGAAAATAACTTTCTGATGACGTCAGCCAGGCGGGAAACTAGCTAGGGGAGGCCAGAAATAGACGCAACTGGCAAAATTCTCTCATCAGGACGATACAGCACCAATAATCAGCACAGAGAAATATCTGTTCTTATGCAAATCAAACTAATAAAGACAGAGAGATTGTGTAAATATTAACTCATCATAAAAGCGCCCCTGAACAATTATTACCTTTTAAACTCCACTTTTTATCTGTTTATTTACCTATTTATTATTATTGTGGTGATGCATTCGATTCATAAGTAAAATTATTTATTAAAAAAACTCTTCTTTGTTCACTCTCTTTACACTTATTATTATTATTATTAGTATTGTTGTTATTATGATTATTTATTCTCCAAACTACTTATCTAACGAGTTATGACAAATATTTTGCTCTGTGTTCCTCTTTGACACTTTCCTCACAAAAGTATTAAATATTATTATTTTGTAAATTATCTTCGTTAAACAACGCTACTTTTCTAACCAAAACATTCTTTAATTTTTTTTGGTTTCCTTTTGTTACTAAGTATTTATTATTATTTTCTCATTCAAGCATTTATTATTATTGAAATACTAATAATAACAACAGCAACAACAACAATAATAATAACAATAATAATAATAATAATCACAATAATATTAATAATAATAATTATTATTATTATATTGTTTTAATTTGTTACTTATTCAACACTAATTACACATATATTTATTTATTTACATCACAATGTCATCAGCCTGCTTTGAATAAACAAAAGGGCAAATAACAATAATTTTTATTTTAAATTGGTGAGACATCAACAGCGCCCTCTGTCCACAGACAACAGCAGGTGCATCATGGAAACAACTCCGCATTCCACATTTCTAACAAACTGCACCAAGTTTTGGCAAGAGCAGCAGATATTAAAAGTTTTACAGCCTTTCCATTTTCATGCATTCATACTTGGAGTTTGGACATGATAAAAAAGAAAATATAACTTTGCACATAAGCTACAGTTTTTATTTCAGGAGTCTGGCATGTCAGAATCCCTTTAAGCAAATTTTACATCTAAAGACAATTAAAAACTAGATACTAAACTGCCAAATCATTTCCTTCCAAAGAATCTGACTAAGTGCTGGCCATATCCACTGGGCCTACAGGCAGCATGCCAGCCAAGCTGGCTCATTCTTTTCTTCTGTTGAGCAGCACCACTGCTGACTGACTCACCACACATGCATTTTTTCTGAAGCAGCATATGGATCTAATTGCATGGTAGTGCGCTGTGTTCTTTCATGAACAGTATAAAGTCGAGTGCAAGTTGGCCGCAGGACTTGATGAGTAATCGTGTTTGCATTCTGGGTGGCTTTTTACTGAGGAAATCGTTGCCTTAACCCCAAAGACAAGGAAAGATCATTTTACAAAGAAAACAAGTGACCCAAATCTCTAGCAGGTTTTTAAACATTCCTAAAATGTAAACTGATTGAAACCGGTTTAATGGTGGCCCTATGGTGATCATAGTGTTGTACTAAAGCTAGCTAAATTACCAGAAGGTCTGTAGCGAACATCAAATTGTATCCAGAACTTCAGCAACAAAGCTGAATTCTAGCCACAGGGAATAGTAGTTAAAAAAAATACATAAATAAAATTATAAAAAGAGATTCCAATGTTTTGGACATTTTACCTCAAAAACAGTGAATCATTTCCTCATGACTGTGTAGCGGTTTGGGGAGAAAGAGCTTATGTGCAAAATGTTCAAAACGCATTTTGAGTTTATAGACCACTCTTCTGAGACCAGCGCTATATTTAGAGTCTTGACTAAGCATTCCACTGACTTCATCAGGAAGAAAATAAATAAAATAAAATATGCCTAATATTTAAAAAAAAAATTTAAGGAACAAGTCGGTGTGGCACAGGCAGATGGGGAAGGAATTGTTTTGTGTATTGCCTTTTTTAATTAATCTCAGTTAATACAAGTGTTGGACAGAGTTTACCTCAGGACTATTTAAACAGAGTGATCACATATGAGTCACATGCTGCATTTGCTTTTAATATCACTCTTCCCTGAATCTGTCTGTAAAAAACACTGAACCACCATACCGTCCTCATAGTAATGTTTGAGTGGAAGGAAAACTATGCAGTTATTCTTAAACTTGGAATGCCGGATTAAAGAACGCCAAATGCACACCCAATTCTGTTAAATATGTCAGAAAATCTAAATCGATTTCATATAAACAGTGAAAACATAGCAAATAGTATAAATATAGCATACGTGTTTGTAGATAAACCCTTTTTGTGTTAATATCATGAGGTCAGGTTGCAAGCACATGTTGTTTTCAGCAAAGCGCTTACTCTGTGTACTGTTCTCTTTTGGGTGAAAGTTTGTCTGGCAGACACGAGTAATGTCTGTCTCTACGCCTGACATCATTTTGTAATGTGAGGATTCTTGGGAACTGTAGCCCTATTTCTTCTCCTCGGCGCTCCTTTGTGGGAATCGCACCACGTTCACCCCTCTCCAGTTGTGAAAAACTGCAATGTGTTGGAAAACTGTATGTCATTTTTTGTGGGCAATTTTCAAAATGAAATTGTATCTGATATTGCTTCACAGGGAAACAAAACAAAAAAACCCAATGTAATTTGTTTTCTTATAAAAGTATGTTCTTATGCCTTGTTTTATTCATTGTGAGATAAATAAGACCAACTGGAATACTGCTGAGTAATGCTTGGGAAACAGTTAGGCAGTAATAAGACATTGTTTCTCTTTTCTGCCTTGTTTTCCTTTACACAGCTGTAAAGGGGTGTGAATGTCTCCCTAACAATATATTTGACAATTGATAGCTTACAGGAACTTGTTTGGAAATGATCTCTAGTATCTTTGGCTCTTGAGGACATCTATATCACAATCTACAGAGCACTCAACTGACATTACACCTACTTAACCTTAGCTGTTTGTCAGGTATATCAAATATATATTGTGTACATTTCCCATGTGCCGCCATAACAACTCTGACCCTTCAGTGGATTAGTGCTTGCACTCCCATATGATGCAAGGAATGATGCATTGTGTTTTCTGAAAAAATGTAGTTTTCTCTGTAACATTAGACCAGAAGGGTCAACCTTCTCCCCACACACATCAGTTCAGTCACCAGGACTCTCACCAGTTCACCAGTTTTGGTAGGTAATGATTACTGCATTTAGAGAGCGCACCTGAAGACCTTTGCTGTTTTGACTCCGTCACAGTCTTTGTGCATGTCTATTCTTTATATTTGCAACACATCATCTTCAAGAACTGACTTCTTACTTGCTACCTAACATATTCCACCCCTTTATCAAGTGCTAATTTATTGATATAATCGATGTTATTCATTGGAAGTGGCAGCATGTGCTGAATTGTTATGTGCATAAACTGTAATATAAAGTGTTTCTGGAGTTTCAAAACACCTCAGTGTCAATGCAAATTTAAAATCTCAACTTGCTTTTACACGTAAAATAATGTCTAATCTGGGAGATATGGCTGATTACATGGGAAATCAATGCATGTATTCTTGTAGTTTAAAAATACTTCGACTTCCTGGGGCAACTGGAAAAATTGAAAATTCCACAAGTAACAAGGTTACAATTCTACACTGCAATTTTAAAGTCCACACTCACCTCCTCCATCAAAGTCTGGTTTGGCTCTGACATCTCATGGAAGAAAGCCAAATTCCTATGTGTCATTTAATATACAGCATTTATGACAGCAAAGCCGAGACGACTGCAGTTATGACAGCCAGAACTGTGTCTGACCCTTCTCACCCTACTCAGCCACAATTTAAACTATTTTCTTCAGGGGTCAGATACCAGACCATGAATAAAATAAAAAGTCCAGGCTTTGTAGTCGTGCTCCAAACCAACACACTACTAAAATACTGCACTGTATCTGATTCATGATAAAGTATATACATATAGATTTGTTCACATATCCAGGCATGACTGAAATCTGTCTAAACAGATGCACATACTTTGCAGATTGCATTCAGTATATATATAATATTTTCCATCACATATCCTCACTATATGCCAGAAAATATATCCATCACATTCATACATGCTTGTTGAACATCTGCTTCCAAAAGTCATGGCCAGTAATATAGAGTTGGTCTCTATGTATGGAGTTTTGGAGTCTGGCTATGGGGATTTGTATTCATTCAGCTTCACAAGTGTTAGTGAGATCAGGTACTGAATGAACTATTGGGTAAAGAGCTCTGACGTGCAGTAGGTGTTCCAGTCAATCCCAAAGGTGTTCAGTGAGGTTGATGTCAGGGATCTGTGCAGGACACTTGAGTTCTTCAACTTCAACAAAAACAACATGCATGGAGCTCGCTTTGGGCATGGGGTCACTGTCATGCGTTAATGCAGTATATAATACAATAATGCAAAAGTCAAATATAGATTATAAATTAATATATAACTATAAGAAAATTTGTATTAGAAACGGTCTGATTTGAAGTGGATTCAGAACTCAAACAAACAGACTACTTAGTTAGCTTGATCCTATCCTAGTTACTTAATTTATTTAAAATAATATAATACAAAACCTTTTTTTCTTAACTTAATTACGTCATAAATAACGTTCAAACTTAAGAAAAGGGAGAAATATTGTTAACATTAAGAAAATTAGCAAAAAAAGG
This sequence comes from Silurus meridionalis, assembly GCF_014805685.1. Lineage (NCBI taxonomy): Eukaryota > Metazoa > Chordata > Actinopteri > Siluriformes > Siluridae > Silurus > Silurus meridionalis. The sequence goes on along the minus strand of NC_060905.1, from coordinate 7,547,154 downwards.
ACCACTTTGACACAGACCTAGACTTTAGTTAGCTCGAACCTTTCCTAGTTACTTTACTTAATGTATTTATAAGAATATAAACAACATATATATTTTTTCCTTAAATTAACTACATAAATAACGTTCAAATTAAAAAAAAAAAAGGACTGCAGACGTAAACATTACAATATTTGTTGTGGGATTCTGCCGGCGGCATTTTTCTCCCGGTGCACGAGAGGGCGCTGCTCAGCTCAGAACCGCGCGGTCACCGGCCGACCGAGAAGAAGAGGTTTTTACCATGGAGCATCGGCTCTAAACATCCAAAGTAAGTCTTTACAACCATTATAATTATTATTCTCTTAAAATAACCGACAGTTTGAGCATAATAAACAATTAAATGCTGATAAACCTTGATAAATCTTACTGCTGCTTTGTAAGATATAATATACAGAGTCCTGGAACTGAGATGTTTATTCTATTTAGCATTGTTTGCTAACAGTCCTATCCGAGATTTAAGACAAGTTATTAATATACTATTAATATATAATTCTATGTATTATTTTCTATATTTACTGGAGTTTTAGTTCCATTGCTGTCTAGATCGTTTTTGCAGTTTGTTTTATCTGAATTAAATTAATAATAATATAAGAAATCTGTATAGTCAAGTTCACATATAGTCAGTTGTAGAAGTAAATAATAATTATATTAGGATACGTATGATTTTAAAACCATTTCTTTATTTGTAAAATAAATTAGTGATGAAAAATGACATTCAACGATTATTAAAATGTTCTGTATACACCACAGGGCCAAAAGTACATGGACACCAGTCCAACACACTCATTCGTGGTTCTTTTCAATTCTGTTCAATTCAGTTTAGTTTTATTTGTGTAGAACTTTTAACAAAGGACATTGTCACAAAGCAGTTTTTAATAAAGAGGTTTTCTCCTTCTTTCGGCTTCTCCCTTTAGGGGTCGCCACAGCAGATCATCAGTCTCCATACTACTCTTTCCTCTACATCTGCCTCTTTCAAAACAACCACCTGCATGTCTTCTCTCACCACATCCATAAACCTCCTCCTTGGACTTCTTCTATTTCTCCTTCCTAATGGCTCCATCCTCAGCATTCTCCTAGAGATGTACCCCATGTCCCTCCTCTGCACATGTCCAAACCATCTTAATCTCGCCTCCCTCACCTTGTCTCCAAAACGTCCTACATGCGCTGTCCATCTAATAAACTCGTTTTTAATCCTGTCCATCGACTCAATTAGAAACGACCTGCGATGTTGTATGGTTTAGAGACAGTTGCATTGAGTAAAAGACAGGAGGTGGAGCTGGAGGTAGCAGAGCTGAAGATGTTGAGGTTTTTGTTGGGAGTGACGACGATGGACAGGATTAGAAATGAGTTTATTAGAGGGACAGCGCATGTAGGATGTTTTGAAGACAAGGTGGGGAGGTGAGATTGAGATGGTTTGGACATTTGCAGAGAAGGGACATGAGTTATACTGGTAAAGGAATGCTGAGGATGAAGCCACCAGGTAGGAGGAAAAGAGGAAGGCCAAGGAGGAGGTTCATGGATGTGGTGATGATAGAAGACATGCAGGTAGTTGGTGTGATAGAGGCAGATGTAGAGGACAGGGTGGTATGGAGACGGATGATCCGCTGTGGCAACCCCTAAGAAGAAGAAGATTATCATCATCACATTGTATCACTGTACTGTTTCTGTGTTTAGCAGATTGCAATTATTGATCTACATCTTGCGCCATGAATCGGCCGAAGCCGACCAGCCTTAGGCGCCCCAGTGGTGCCAAAACATCAGGTATGTGGTGTAGTTAGTTATAAAAATACGAAAAAGTGACAGGTATTAATGTGTACATTTTACAATCTCTTTGTCTTGTGTGTCTCAGGTCACCCTCCACCAGGAGATTTCATCGCTTTAGGAGCCAAAAGTCAGGCGAGCGAGACTAAAGCAAACCCGGCTCTGCTTAAACCAGCATCTACAGGATTGCCCCCGGACCGCAAAAGAGAGGCTTCGTCAGCTTTACCCTCATCCTCAGGCTTGTCCAACCTCACTAAACGCCCCAAGCACTCTGCCACTCCACCCAGTGCACTCGCACGTCTTGCTGAAGTAGCTGCTGTTGACAAAAGAGCAATTTCACCCTCTATTAAAGAGCCATCTGTGGTGCCTATTGAAGGTGAGACAGTATAAGGTTTAGTGTTACTGAATTAAAATTTTTTTTTTGCATATGTATTTCTTGTAACCATATTGAGAGGTTTATGTTTAAAACATTTGAGATCAGATGATCCTAAGCTTTGTGCTGGTGTTGCAGTTCCTCCGGCTGTATTACTGGATGAGATCGAGGCAGCTGAGGCTGATGGCAACGATGAGCGTATTGAAGGATTGCTGTGTGGTGCAGTCAAACAGCTGAAGATGAACCGGGCCAAGCCGGACATCACTCTGTACCTCAGTCTCATGTTCCTTGCCAAGATCAAACCCAACGTATTTGCAACTGAAGGAGTCATTGAGGTTAGAGGCACCCATGTTTTTTTTTTTTTTTTTTTTTTTTGTATTATTACTCCTTAGTATTTCGGTCAAGCAGCACGTTCATTTCGCTGTGTGTCCTGGTTTAGGCTTTGTGCAGCCTCCTTCGGCGTGATGCCTCTATTAACTTTAAGGCCAAGGGGAACAGCCTGGTGTCCGTTCTGGCCTGCAATCTGCTGATGGCAGCGTATGAAGAGGACGAGAACTGGCCTGAGATTTTTGTCAAAGTAAGAAATTAGACACTGAACTTTATTTTAGATGAAGAAAAGTGTCATTCATGCATGGTTTATTTTTTCCTCAGGTGTACATTGAGGACTCTCTAGGTGAGAGAATCTGGGTGGACAGCTCCCACTGTAAAACATTCGTAGACAACATACAGACTGCATTTAACACCAAGATGCCCCCGAAGACCATGCTGCTGCAGACCGAAACGACCCGCTCAGGAGGAGATATGAGTGCAGGTATACTGTTCATGAGCAAGGAAACTCGTATGAGTGCAATCAGAAGAAATACACTGCTGGCTAATAAACTGCTGACTGGTGGATCCATCATGTTTTAAGACAATCAATAACAAACGTCTAAACTACACTAACATTTAATGGCATTTGGCAGAGCCCTTATCTTTAGTGACTTGGAGGAGAAAATTAAATAAAGTATCAAAATTAGCAAATGCAGAAAGGAAAACCTTGAACAATATATGAACTGTGGAGTCAAAAGGTAAAGAAATATGTGCTATGACTTCTGATTAATGAATAAAATAATATGAATTGTAAGATATATTTAAATGTATAAAGAATCTGCTTTGTTTTTTCAGGAAACAGTCCTCATCCTTCCACTCCAGATGAGGATGACAATCAAACTGAGTTCCTAATTGCAGAGGAGAAGCTTAGTCCTGAAGATGAAGGGCAGGTTATGTCCAGGTACTGAACTATTACAGATGTGTTGCCATATGACGCAGTACTTCTGACCATAGTTGATATTTTATTACAGATAAATAACTTTTCTCGGTTTTATGACTGACTCACACATACGTAGGTACGATGAGTTGGCAGATAGTGTGGAGGACTACGTGCTGGATGTTTTAAGGGACCAACTAAATCGCAGACAACCCATGGACAACGTATCCCGAAACCTGCTGCGCCTGCTAACAGCCACCTGCGGTTACAAGGAGGTTCGACTAATGGCTGTACAGAGGCTGGAGATGTGGCTGCAGAATCCAAAGGTAATAAAAGAGAGTTTGGCTGTTGTTTTTCTGGTTTCATGTTGTCATACCGTATGCATTTGTTACAGCTGACAAGACCAGCACAGGACCTCCTCATGTCCCTGTGCATGAACTGTAGAACCCACGGCGCTGACGACATGGACGTGATCTCCAACCTAATCAAGATTCGTCTTAAGCCTAAAGTTCTCCTCAATCATTACATGCTGTGTGTCCGGTAAGCCCTGCACTTCCAATAGGTTCTAAGAATTGCAAGGTTTTAGTGTGTATTGTACACTGGTGTTTATGTGGAATTTGTCTGCATTGCAGGGAGCTCCTGAATGCACACAGAGATAACCTGGGCACCATGATTAAGCTCGTGATCTTTAATGAGCTGTCCAACGCCAGAAATCCGAACAACATGCAAGTGCTTCATACAGTCTTGCAGCACAGCCCAGAGCAGGCCCCAAAGGTTCGCCTTGTTCACTTTCCTAAAGTTCATTTCTTTGTTTTCATCTGTTCACAGTATGACTGTTTGCAAACATTTGACCGGTTTTCTTTGGAGCATTGTTTAAAAAATGTTTGGGTTCATCCAAGTGGATCCTTAAGCAGTTTGTGCTTACATTTATTCATTTAGCAGACTCTTTCAATCAAAATCCGAATATACTGAGACGGGAAGAAACAAGAAACACATTGTGCATGCGTCTGCCTGTCTGTGTGTGTTTGTCTGTATGTGTTTGTGCACTAGTGTGGGGAAATGTCAAAACAAAAAATTCTAACAGTCGAAAATGATGAAACAGTGGGTTTTTGACCAAATTCAGGTTTTTCTGCCAGTAGTGCTCTTTCTGAAACCGTTTCTATATTTCACCTAAATGTTATGGTATTTTTATTTATTTATCCATTTTTTTATTTCATTTCACAGTTTTTATTTTACCTATAACATATTGGGTAACTTTGGATATAAATCCCTATGTTGTAGTGGAACAGATAAAAGTCTAAATAAATCGATTTTTTTATAAAAACATTTCGGCCTGTCGGAATGTCTGGTGGTCCCGCAGCTTCACCTGAGCAGCAAAAAAACAGAGGGAATCACTTCTAGACTCAGACACTAAAAATAAATTGGTTTTTTTTATTAAGACAATGCACTGTATTTATGAGTAAATATTTTGGCACCAGTGTAAAAGTAGTCCATCTGTTGTGGAAAGCATGAACTATCTGCTATTTCATTTATGAAAATTAAGTGCTCTCTAACAGATTTCTTGAAACTCCTTGGGCTTCGGGTCCCTATCTTATCAAACTGAGCTATTTCGATTATAAATGTTAATTAAGCATCATTTTGTATTGATTTTAAGCTCAATGCATGTTTCTTTCTTCATCTAGTTCCTGGCCATGGTATTCCAGGACTTGCTGACTAACAAGGATGATTATTTGCGTGCATCTCGTGCTCTGCTCAGAGAGATCATCAAGCAGACCAAGCATGAAATCAACTTCCAGTCTTTTTGCCTGGGCCTCATGCAGGAGAGGAAGGAGGCCTTATATGCTGACATGGAGTTTAAAGTGAGCGACTTCCACATTGCAGGATGCTGCTATACACTATATGGCTAAAAGTATTGGGACACAACTTTTCCAGCCTTATGTTGTTGTTTCCCTAAATGCTACCACAAAGATGGAGGCACATAATTGTGTGTGATGTCTTTGGATGGTGTACCTGTGAGTGGATGAGCTTGAGGGTCCTGCACTTGAGTTCTAACCTTAATCTTGCTGGGGCGAATTGAAACACTGAGAGCACCCCAGGCCTCTTCACCCCACATCAGCACCTGACTTTACTAACACCCTTGTTTCTGAATGAGCACAAATTTCCACAAGCACACTCTCAAAATCTGGTGGAACATCATCTCAGAAGAGTGGTGGTTATTATGACAGCAATTGGGGACTAAATGTAGAATGCAATGTTCAAAAAGCGCAGACGAATCTTATGGTCAGGTGTCTAAAAAAATTTAATCCATATTGTCTATCTTAAGGTGATTGCACAGGCTAAATTCAAATAAGGAACTTTATTTTTATTTATGCCCAAATGTGAACATAATAACATGGATTTTACATTAAAGCTAGAATGGATTAGGTATACTGGACTCTACCTAGCTTCTCGCTTTTATTAATTAGTATAAGCATGTATGAAATGAAATAAGATTTCCAAAATCTTTTATTATTATTATTATAATTTTTTTATATTCCTTGTGCACAGGAGCGTTTTGTTATCCAGGTGACGGACCTGTTAACAGTGTCCATGATGCTGGGCATCACAGCACAAGTTAAAGAAGCTGGCATTGCATGGGACAAGGGAGAAAAGAAGAGTAAGTGCTATTTCTGTAATTCCATATGTATCATATTATTGATTTTTTTTTTATTTGTTATTCATAGTAAACAAAAAAAAGGTAAAAATTCTTTTCAGCATATAAACTAAAATCAATAAAAAAAAAATCACAGATTTTTCAACTCAGATTTTTCAGATCGCTGAATTGCCTTTGTTTGAAATGCAACATTAACCGTCCACTTTATTAGGAACACCTCATTTTGTGCTGGTTTTTCCTAATAATTTGGATGGTTAATGTATTTTATAAACATACACTATATGGGCAAAATAACATCACCCCCTTATGTGGTTCTCCCCAAACTGGTGCCAGATTGTTTAAAGCACACAACTGTGACCTTACTAATGCTCTTGTAGCTGGATGAATGCAAATAGCAACAGCCACACTCCTAAATAAGGAATGAAATGTTTAGCAAATACATATGAGTGTATTGGCCTGGTATCCTCATACCTTTGGTTAGATAGTTTATATATTGTCTCTGTTAGAGAAGGTAAACAACATACTATTTTCCATTAAATGCATGTTTGGCTTAAATGAAACGACATAGCGAATATTCAAGTATGCTTCATAACATAGACCAACTAATCAATAATCAAAAACAAATAGTAGATTTATTTATTTTTTTGTTATTGCTAAAAGCTTTGATTATTATTGTTGGAATGGCGGTTCATGTTCTGTTGCCTGTTTGCTTTTGTATCAGATCTGGAAGTTCTCAGAGCTTTTCAGAACCAGATTGCAGCCATCCAGAGAGATGCTGTGTGGTGGCTGCACACTGTGGTTCCTTCCATCAGCAAACTGGGACCGAAAGACTATGTGCACTGGTATGGGGAGACTGATGATCACTTGTATCTGCATAGTCGTATAACTCATGATGATATCAGTGATTTAAAAAACATTCATATAACACAATTTATAATGAGAATGCAGCACATACACTGATCAGGCATATTATTATGACCACCTGCCTAATATTGTGTCGGTCCCCTTTTTGCTAATTACTGCTTCTAACACATCAGCTTGGAGGATGAAGATAGTGTTGTTCACTTTATTATGTTATGCCTGGTCAGGGTGAATAATAAATATGTAGTGAAAAACAGTTTTAATTTGATGTGAGATCTGATGTAAGATTGTATGACTAGAAAAACATAATACTGGTGTAACTGTCTTATTGAATATCTTATAAATAGAGATGGTTTGATTGTTGTGTGTGTATACTTACTATCAACAGCCTCCACAAAGTGCTATTCACAGAGCAGCCTGAAACATATTACAAGTGGGATAACTGGCCTCCGGAAAGTGACAGAAAGTAAGCATTTAACAAGCTTTTGCACATTGTTTTTGGGATTCACTAGTTTTTAATGCTCTTTCTCTACAATTGCATCAGTTTTTTCCTTAGGCTGTGTTCAGAGGTTCCTTTGCTGGAGGACACGCTGATGCGCATCCTGGTGATTGGGCTGTCCCGAGACCTGCCTTTGGGCCCAGCAGACGCCATGGAACTGGCTGATCACTTGGTGAAGAGAGCTGCCGGAGCGCAGTCAGACGGTAGCCTGTATTCTTTTGTTTACTCTCTTTCATTTAGCAGATTTCGAGCAATCTCTCGAGCTGTCTCTCTCACTCTGTCTGTTTTTTGTAGATTTGGATGTGTTGCATGTGGAGAGGATTCAGCTTATCGATGCTGTCCTGAACTTGTGTACATACCATCACCCAGAGATTATCCAGCTTCCTGCAGGGTAACAGTCATTATTTATTTAGAACAATATTTAAAATCCAGGGCTAGTATTGCACCCAACACGTGAGCTGCAAAACATCTTTCAAATGGGCATAAGAATATTTGCATGTGTTTAAAAATATGTACTGAATGAACTCTCAGTAGGGTGTGGGTAAAAAAAATAATGTACATAGGTATAATAAAAACATTGTGTGAGAAAATTGAATGATGTCTATTTGTTTTACATGATACATGCCATTTTTCTTGTTTGTTTTCTCCAGTTCAGAAACATGCTCTGAAATTTCCCTTTGGCAAAAAGTCCTGTACACATATGTTGCATGTTATGTAACAGTGTTTATTTATTTTGTCCCTGACAAATAAGCAAATATAACGAGTTCGTGTAGCTGCATGTCTTTTCCGCAGTTTTGCATAATTCAGCTTTGTTTTCTTTGTCATTCAGCTTTCGCCGATGTTAGCAGATACCTTATATGGAATTGAACTGAGATTCAAGTTTATTCAGATTAGAAGGAAGAAGGGAAGAATGAGAAACTGTGCACTTTGGGAAAATTTTCAGGATTATTAATGCTTTAATTTGTTTTAAGATCGTGATCATAGTATAGCGGGAGATAGTGTGAGTTAGCTGGTAGAAAAAGAAAAGCAAGTGCCATGTATAGGCCACATTAAGTCCATTAAAGAGAAATTAATTTTTTTCATAAGTACTCATTAGTAATTCATTAGTGGCAGTTCTGGTGTTTGAAATCATTACTATAATGATTTATGTCGGTCTTGGCTTTATTGTGATATTTTAGGTATCAGCCTCCAAATCTGGCCATATCAACTCTCTACTGGAAAGCTTGGCTCCTGCTGCTTGTTGTGGCATCCTTCAACCCTCAGAAAATTGGTGAGGCCTTTAGAGCTCTGCAGTTTATCTGATATCTAAATACTATAAACATGCCTTCATAGCCTTCATTTGTTTGTTGTAGGTCTGGATGCTTGGGAGGGCTACCCCACTTTGAAAATGCTTATGGAGATGGTTATGACCAAGTAAGAAAATGTTTATTTTCGGCATTTGGAATGCCAAGACTTTGTTTTACTTGTTTTTTAAATTAAATTAAATTTTTAATTATTATTTTTATATATCTCTGTACAAGTTCACAGTAGAAATGGCTTGGCCTGATGCTGCATTCCAGCAATTCAAATTCCTACTTGATATTCTGACACTCCAGTCAAGCACTCCAATCTTTGAAACACAGAAAGACGTTGTATAAACAAAGAAAATAGGTTTGCTTGATTACCTGGTATTTGTTTTCTAGCTCTATGTGCATTTTTATAATCAACAGAGAAGCTGCCATGTTAGCATAATATCACATCAAATTGAGGTTGTTAAAGTCAATTTTAAAGTTTATTTTTCAACTTGTTTCAGTGTTCTTTATGTATTCAAAGTTGAGAATGGAAGGCATGAGTCCAGGGCAAGCTCAAATCCTTGATGGATTCTATTTTCGTGAGAAATAGTCTTCACTGGAATACAATTGGCTAAATATTTTAAATTGTAAATGCAACATTGAGGCCTTTAATATATCATTTGTTAATGTTTCTGACATTTTTGGCCACAGAAACACCCAAAATGCATTTATTTGGTCCATGTAATACAGCTTTATGCTACAGTAATCATAATGAAAACACCACAGGTTGAGACGAGCCCGAAGAGGTGGAGGTACGTGCTGGAGAGAAGGGGAACGATAGTCAATAAGAGCAAGACATGCACATTAAAGAGAGAGAGGGCAGTGGAGTGGTGCAGTTGCAAGGAGCAGAGGGTTAAGGTTAGGGCTAGAAGTGAAAGTTAAAGACCTGAGTTCCATTGTGCAAAGTAATGGAGATATGTGACGATATGTGATGGAAGGGTATCTGCAAGAGTGAAAGGGAAAGTTTAAAAGACAGTGGTAAGACCTGCTATGTTGTACACCACATACTATAAAAACGTACTCCCCCCTGCATTCAGCAACTACTCCTATCCACCCTGTACGGTGGCTGATGAGGAGACAAAGGCGGAGATGATTAGCCGTGAGCTTCAGGTCTCCCAGAAGGAGCGTCAGGAGATCCTGGCCTTCGAAAGCCACCTGGCAGCTGCGTCCACCAAGCAGACCATTACGGAAAGCAGCAGCCTGCTGCTGTGCCAGCTTACCAGCCTGGAGCCAAAGTAGGTCTCCAGCAGCACATACATGGTTTTATAGTAGAGGTGCTTAACTTACAAAGATGTTATGTCATCTACAATCGAATTCCAATAATAGACTTGTTTGCAATGTGTGTATTTAATTTCAGGGGTCCGCCACGCAGACCACCACCACACATCCAGGAACAGCTGAAGAGTCTGAACCAGTCACTACGTTTGGGACATCTCTTGTGCCGCAGCCGCAATCCAGACTTCCTCCTCAACATCATCCAGAGACAGGTGATCCCTTGTGATAAATGATTTTATAAACTTCTCCCTAGTAGTGATATCAGCATTTGTTATTCAGATGAGATTGAAACAAAGATCAATACTTCATTAGGGGATGCAAATATACGAATGTCCGCTGTAGTATGCAGAAGGTTGGAAATGTTTATTAACCAGTAGGAGAAAATGTAGCAAAATCTGATATCTATATTATGAAATTTAGATTAAGGAATATAGTTTGCTGAACACTGACTAAGGGACTGACTACATATCTATTTTTTTTTTTTTTGTGTACTTAAATCTGACTAAACTATTATACTAAATACTGGCTACATCAATACAGTCCATCTTTCACAAGCAAACCTGTCATCCTTCCTAATAGCATTTTTTTCAGCTAGACAAATATCTACTTATTCTCCTCCAATTGAGACAAACATTAATGTTTGGTTACTGTCACTTTTGACATTAAATCTGTGTGAATCCCTGCCTTTGTTTCTTCAGGCATCTTCCCAGTCCATGCCATGGCTGGCAGACCTGGTCCAGTCCAGTGAAGGGTCGTTGGACGTACTGCCTGTTCAGTGCCTGTGTGAATTCCTCCTCCATGATGCAGCTGACGAGACACCATCTGCTGATGACGAAGAAGAAGGAGAGAGCAAAGAGCAGAAAGCAAAGAAAAGACAGGTTCTGTATCCTGTACTTTTTTTTTTTTTTAGATATAGTTGATTTGTAAACAGAAAATTTTTTTTTACATTCCTGTTCCAGTGTTCAACACAGCCACCATTAGGGTTAATACAAATTTAAACAATGTTTAATAAACATCGCAAAAATCAAACACTGCATTTATCAACAAACGTGTATTTTCAGAGCATCCGTTTGTAGTGTGCTTTTATTTTTTGCATGCAGAAACATAAAAAAAATGCTTTCTGTGATTATTCCTGAACCCTTGTTATAGCATAGACAGCATTCCCTGTAAAGAGTCCAATCCCTGGTGTTAGTTGTTTTATAAGAATATTTCTGCTGTGCCTGTACAGAGACAGCAAAAGCAGAGACAACTCTTAGGACGGCTGCAAGATCTGCTGTTGGGGCCTAAGGCAGACGAGCACACAACCTGTGAGGTGCTGGACTACTTCCTGCGCAGACTTAGCTCTTCTCAGGTGGCATCCAGAGTGCTTGCTATGAAGGTAGTGTATGGAACAGCACAACAGGAGTTCTTTAGACGGTCTCCCAATAAACGCAGAAGTGATCATACACTGTGAAATGAGTAATAAATGAATATTGCTGATGAATATCCGACCCCTACTGTGCTTGCAAATTAAGAAAAATATAAGCAACAAAAACACTTGCATATTCTAACATTGATGGCAAATATAATTTTGGAGTTATGTTCTTATGTTTTTAAAGTATTGCATCAGTGCTAATTTGTGATTGTGGGACTGGGCCTAATTTCCAGGGTCTGTCCTTGGTCCTTTCCGAGGGAGGGATAAAGGATGGGGAAGAGCGGGACCAGGTGATGGAGGATGACTCCAGGGATGCGGAGCTGCTTCCTACCTATCAGTGGCTCTTGCAGGACCTACCCAATCTGCCGTTGTTTGACAGCGTGAGAGGCATGACTGCCAGCGCCCTGCAGCAGGTCAGACTGCCATCCGGCTTATGACAGTTATCATTCAAATCAGATTAGTCTAAAGTGAAGTGGTCACTTTAAACTAATCAGTCAGCATTTCTGATTGTCTAGCTGGCACATCTGTAAAAATGCTGATGTGTATGTTATTCTACAGGCCATTCACATGGAGACTGATCCTCAGACCATACGTGCCTATGTGATCTACCTCTCCCAGCATGCACCAGTAGGGGAGCAGGGCCTGCACAATGATCTAGCACTGGTGAGATTAAATTTTTTTTGTAATTACTGTGGAATTTATTTATTTTTCATGACTGAAGATACATGGTTGTTTTTGTCTCTGTGTGTGTCAGGATGTAGCTCGGCTGATCGTGGAGCGCTCCACCATCATGAACAGTCTATTCTCAAAGCACCCATGCAGGCCAGAGTCAGACGCAACACTCACCGCCCTCCTGTCTATCTTCTCTACCTACATCTGTCGTATGAGGAAAACCAAGGAAGGAGAGGATCTTTACAGCTGGGTCAGCAGACTGAATTTTGAAAAAAAAAATCATACACTCCTAGAGAACTTTTTGTCTCATGTGGTATATTTGGGCTAATTAAGTTCTCGATGTTGATTTAACAGTCTGAGTCTCAGGACCAGGTGTTTCTGCGCTGGACAACAGGAGAAACAGCTACAATGCATATTCTGGTGGTCCATGCCATGGTCATCCTGCTCACGTTAGGACCACCCAAAGGTGTGCTGCTTCTCCCTGCCTCATTTCCTTCTAAAAAAAATTTTTGATTGAAATATTCATGTGACTTCTTACATCAGAGACAAGCTTATATCTGGAGACAAAATTATTCCAGAAATATGTGCCAATCGGCTCATCTTTTGTTTATTAGGGAAGAAAGAAGATTCTGGCACATTGTTTTTCCCATTTATTTTGTGCAAAATTGATATAGGTTGCCATGTCTAAAGTGGTCATTTTAATATTCATTTCATTTATTTTATATAATTGGAAAATGGGAAAAGTGGTGAAATATGTTAATATAAGTACAGAATTGCTTTATTTTTAATATATTGCTAAAATTATTACTATCAAGTGGTAAATTCCTCCCATTAATTCTAGATAAAAGTCCATTTTTTATTTCCAAATGAAAATGAAGGCACAAGAAACATTCAATAGATAAATACTACAATTAAATGAGTAATATTTCAGTCTAAAAATATTTCATGTATATAATTCTGCTCTGTATTACATTAAATTATAGTGTGCACTACATTTATTTCTTTAGCAGATGAAAGTGAGTTCCTCACTCTACTAGAAATCTGGTTCCCTGATAAAAAACCCCTTCCTACTGCTTTCCTGGTGGACACATCAGAGGAAGCTTTGCTCTTACCCGATTGGCTAAAACTGAGGATGATCCGCTCAGAAGTATCCAGACTGGTTGATGCAGGTAAGCGTCTACTTTAGATCTAGTAAATGGAGAACCACTTGTAACCTTTGGTAAGTATGTATGTGATCTTTCTCTCCTAATAGCATTGCAGGATTTGGAGCCGCAGCAGCTGCTGCTGTTTGTGCAGTCCTTCGGCATTCCAGTGTCCAGCATGAGCAAACTGCTGCAGTATTTGGACCAGGCCGTCTCCCATGACCCACAGTCACTGGAGCAGAACATCATGGACAAGAGTGAGGACATGCATCTCACTTATATGCAACTCTATCTATCTATCCATCTATCTATCCATCCATCCATCCATCCATCCATCCATCCATCCACCCATCCACCCACCCACCCACAAACTTTGGTCAAATACTGCACTGTACATTTGCGGATTTTTGGAACATGTGGGGAGGTCTTAGAACGCAACCCCCGTGAGTTCCGTGGGATATATATGTAATATATATAATTACACAGCAGCTGTTTTTTTAAGTGAACTGCCACAGTAAATTCCGGGCCTGTACTTTCGAATTCAATGAAAATCTGAAAATAACATCAGGTTTGACTTTACTTTGACTCATATTCACATTGAGACTCTGGTTCACATTATATATATATATATATATATATATATATATATATATTTTTTTTTTTTTAAATCGTTTTAGTCACACCCATAACTGTTTACTCAGACATTTAACTATACTGTATTACTGCAAAAGACCTGTACATCTAACTAGATGTTGACATAAACATTGTGACAGATTACATGGCTCATTTGGTGGAGGTGCAGCATGAGAGAGGTGCAACAGGAGGACACACGTTTCACAGTTTACTCAGTGCATCGATTCCAACACGCAGAGGTCAGCTGTGGAGTCAATGACATTTACTCCTATTTTCACCTCTAAATAATTTTATTTATGAGTCATTTATCTACATGCCTGCATAGATCTGTGATGTACTTACTGGTTGTTACGTTGCAGACAGTGCAGAGTCGAGTAGGGTGAAAATGGCAGTAGATCCTCCACACAGCTTGGTGAAGATGAGAGCCGTGAGTCAGTTGCCTGTCATCGGCCCTGACGATGATCTCGCCGCCATTCTGCTGCAGGTGCTCTTTGTTTATCTTTTTTGACTGAATGTATAGCATGTCCTCTCAAGCTTTATTAGAAAAACCTGAACATTAATGCAGTTATCTAATCAGCCAATCATGTGGCAGCAGTGCAGTGCATAAACAAGTGCAGAGACAAGTCAAGTGCCGTAGTTTAATGTTTTCTTTTCAACATTTAAATAAAGTGTGTGATGTGTGATCATTTATCCTCAGCATGCTTGTGCTAGATAGGGGCCACAAAAACACTACAATCGACTAAGATTGAGAGTTGTTTGCTGTACTTGGACAATCATCACACTTGTTTCTTTGTGTACAGCTGTTCCCAGTGAAGATGGACCCACGCTGGCCCACGACCCGATCCCGCCCCTTGGCCTTGGCCCTGCAGCAGGTTCTTGCTAAAGAAGTGTTGCTGGCACGAAAGGGAATGGGTCAGCAGGGTGGAACAGCTGCACGAGTCCTGCAGGCCCTTGCAGCCCTGCTCGGGTCGGCCCACGCTGGATCTCTGGTAGTGGCGATGCATCATAGTCATGCTTTTTTGTGCCCTTTGCTGCGTCAGCTGCATCTCTACCAGGTAGGAAAAACGTTCAGTATTTATTTATTCATAGACCAGTCAAGGAAAAACATGTGAATGAATGGAAAATGTGAAAATACCTACTGGAAAATCGCAGTAAATTTGTATTTGCTATAATAGTACTGAAAGATCTATCACATGTGGACAGACAAATATTGTATTCAAAAAGTGAGGTAACAACCTCTGGCAGTGGTATAACAATATCACTCTAAGATGACTGCATAAACAGTAACAGCGGTTAAAGTCATGGAAATAATCCTGGAAAAAGCCCAGATTTTAATGTCCTAGAGAAACAAAAGGAATATCTTTGTGCTGATCATACGGTTACAGAACAAACATTTCCAAGAACTGTCATCATTACTTGGTCTGACCTCTCTCTCTCTCTCTCTCTCTCTCTCTCTCTGTCTCTCTCTCTGTTTGTCAGCAGATTGCATCCCAGGATGTGGCTTTCAGTTCACTCTTTTTTAAGGTGGTCATGCAGATGTTAACCTGGTTGGAGAGCTCTGCACTGGAGGCAGGGCCGCTTATCAACCTGCTGAAGTCTCTGGTGGCGCAGTATTCTCACAAGCACCACATCACCGATGGTGAGGAGACCTTGCTAGTTTTTGTTAAACATGGTGGTTCACCTACCATCTCACCTACCATCCAGCTTCATTTAAACTTTCACTTAAATAAAAGTACAAAATTATTTGCGTTTTAATGTACTTAAGTTTTCAAAGTATTATGAATTATTATGGCTATAATGCCCTATTATCATTTTTGTCACAAGACTCTTGCTGAACTCTTGCAACTCAGTTATGTGAAAAGACTCAAATGTAGGGATGAAACGATTCCTCGATTAACTCAAATACAAAAAATCATTGATGTTTTTTTCTTACAATTCTGACTTCTGTAGTGCCAGAAAGCTTTACACATTGAAAATAAAATAGGCTACAATCAATAGAATCCGATCCCTGAAGAGAACCCTGTCTAACAATCAGCTGTGAAAGAGAAGAAACAAGACGGATGAAGCAGAGGAGCCTCGTTCATACACTAACAGCTCCAAACTTCAGGCCGACAACACAGTGAATGCACCAGTTATGTACGAGAAACAAAGTCAGATTTGCGAGAAATAAATGTGAGGGGAAAAAAAGGCATAATTAGGCAAATCTTTTTTTTATGTGGCTGAATCCAGCTTCCATAGGATTCAGGCCAAAGAAAACAACAGAAAGTGTCCAAAGTTTGGAATCATTTCAAACTAAAACATAAAGAAAACAACGTACAGTGCGTTTTTTTTTATTTAGTATTTTTTTTATTTATTTCATTATTTTTTTTTAAGAGTAAACTGAAATATATTTTGATATTTTTATTTAGGATTTTTTTATTTATATATTTGTCACAGATATTCTTGTATGAAATTTTAGCAATAAAATGTCAATATTATCAAAAAGGAAAAGAAATTACTTTTTTTAAGACCCATTTTATTTTCTCTAGTATATTTAGTATTTCTTTTTAATAAGGAAAAAGTACTTCTTATCCGATTACTCAATTAATTGTGGGAATAATCGGTAGAATACACGATTAATAACATAATCGATAGCTACAGCCCTACTCTATTACTCTCAGCACACCAATTTATCAATAAAGTGATATTAATGAGTCAAACACTGATTGACATCTATTAAAATTATCATGAGCGCAAAACCATCTTTTTCTTCTTCTTCTTCGGCTGCTCCCATTAGGGGTCACCACAGCGGATCATCTGTCTCCATACCCTCCCCTGTCCTCTACATCTGCCTCTTTCAAACCGACTATCTGCATGTCTTTCCTCACCACATTCATAAACCTCCTCCTTGGCCTTCCTCTTTTCCTCCTTCCTGGTGGCTCCATCCTCAGCATTCTCCTACCGATATACCCCATGTCCCTCCTCTGCACATGTCCAAACCATCTCAATCTCGCCTCCCTCACCTTTTCTCCAAAACGACCTACATGCGCTGTCCTTCTAATAAACTAATTTCTAATCATGTCCATCATCGTCACTCCCAACGAAAATCTCAACATCTTCAGCTCTGCTACCTCCAGCTCCACCTCCTGTCTTTTACTCAATGCCACTGTCTCTAAACCATACAACATCGCAGGTCTCACCACAGTCCTATAAACTTTCCCTTTCACTCTTGCAGATACTCTTCTATCACAAATTACCCATTCCACTCTTCTCCATCCACTCTACCCTGTCTGCACTCTTTTCTTCACTTCTCTAACACACACTCTTTTATTTTGCACTGTTGACCCCAGGTACCTGAACTCCTCCTCTCCATTCTCCATTCCTCAGGCATCCTCTCACCTTTCAAAATCTTATTAGACAATCTGCCATCTCTCCTAAACCATCTTTTTAACTATTTTTAAAAAAATTGCTTAAATAAGGCCACGGGTGTTGTGGCAAGTTAAGAGTCAGAAGCTTCTTCTATAATTTTATTCTCTGCAAATGTTCTGCTTGCTGTTGAACTGACACTGAACTGTATGTTCCTGCTAAGTAGATACCACCAAGCGCCAATCACAACAAGTTCAAAACCAGTGAAGTTTTTATCCACTCAAATAAAAAGGAACGACCGATTTTGAAAAAATGTAAAAAGTAAGATATCTGAATTTGAAATGTAGTGAAGTTAAAGTTAAATGTCTTCCCAAATGGAAACACTTAAGTTGAGTACAGATACTTAAAAAAGCTACTTAAGTACATTTACGACCACCACTGCCATCTAGTGCTGTATACTGTTTTACGGTTAATATATGAAGTTCATCAATTGGAGGCAGTATTTGTTTTGGCAACACTTTGATTCGCATTTGGTCACACTAGTAATGTTTGCTTGATGATTCTCGTGTCAGTACATACAGGTTTTCTGCACCTGGCAGAGGCACTCGCATACAGACGGGATTCAGAGGTGGCTGTGAGGGGCATCATCGCCTCGCTAAGAGCGGGGGAGAAATGCAACGCTGCGCCTGAACTCATCAGGAAAGGTACATTTCCGTTAAGATAATGTACTCTAGGATAATCTCGGACCAGCTTGAATTTGAGCCTCTTGACCAGATACTGTATCTTCACAGCTGTTATAAATTCATGTGCTGCTGTTGGAGCTGATAGCAATTACTGCTCGCTTTTTCTTTTTTTTTTTTTTTTTTCTTTTTTCTATTTTCTGCGGCTTTGTGTTTATTTTTCTTTATGACTTTGGCCTCTGACATCTAAATTCAAACCAGAAAAAAAAGATTAAAACAGCCACACACAAGGGGAAAAAAAAATCCCACAAGGCCTCTTCAGACTTGTTTATGTCCAGGGAGAGCAGTGCTGGCCATCAGTGTCGTTGTATGAAAGCTATAAAGGTTTTTGGTAAGACTGGGGGGGTTGGAGGCTTCCTGGAGAAAAGCAATTACAGAGGATCTCTGGTTTAACCATGTGGTATTGGCCTTGGGCTTTGCCGAGTTGTTTTTCTGAGCAGCCTAGGAGCATTTCACAATAGTGCGAATAGAAACCGCATTGTGTTATACGTATGCTATTTGTTCGTGCGTGTGCGTCCCAGTCTTACAGGGATTAATGGAGGTGAAGTCACCATACCTGGAGGAACTGCTGTCCCTACTCATGACTGTTGGCATGCAGACGGGCACACCTGGTAACACAGCTGGTCCTGTTGCCATGGTAATCCTGTTGCTGCTACAGGAGACCGAAGAGCGAGGGGTGAAGCTGGAGGCAGAATCTAAAATGTAAGCAGGGTTGCTGCCCGAGGCACTCCTGTGGAGAAATTCTTTCTGGATATATAATAATTTATATTCTGTTTGATGAATATAATTAGATATTGATTAGAGAAAAATATAATTAGCTTAAATGCAATGAGTTTAATAAAGACTTTTAATAACTTTGCTGTGTGTGTGTATGTGTGTGGTGAAGTATTTCTGAAGGGAAGAGAACCAGTTCCAGCTCAGGGCTGTTAGTTGATTGGCTGGAGTTGCTCGACCCAGAGGTGACCTCTGTGTGCTCAGACCTCCAGCAGAAATTACTCTTCTCAGTTAACAAGGTACCCCCATATCTGTCAATCTGCTTCCATCCAGCCTGTGTTTGCAAATCTGACCACGTTTACTCATCTGGATATTTGTAGTCAGCATGTGTGTTTGTTTAAACAGAGTAAAGGCTCTGGAGTGTGTGCAGTCCCTTCCTACAGGCCCTACCTGCTGGCTCTGCTTACACACCAGTCCAACTGGAGCACTTTGCATCAGTGCATCACCACTTTGCTTAACAAGCCTAAAGAGCACAGGTGAGCACATACGTTTTTCCAGCTGTGCCAACATGCTTCCTACCAGCCAGCATGTGATTTTAACAGGTTTATATCTTCCAGCGTGGACCCCTCCTCAGCTTTGGACTTCCTGTGGGCATGCAGTCACATCCCTCGCATCTGGCAAGGCAGAGATCAGAAAACTCCACAGGTCAGATGAAGGCCACAGAAATTAAACGAATATTCTTATCTGCAACATATGAATCAGCAACTAAAAGCTTGTTTATAAAATACAGATGTTTAACTGTAAGTGCCTGAAAGCCATTTCAGGAGGCACACAACTGTTATTTCTGTTATGGATTATGTATTTAAAGAAGCCGTTTTGGAGCCCTCTGCTGACTGTTTAGCAAACTACAAGTTTGATTAAATGCATAAAATGTGCTTCTAATTAGTTTTTATTGCACTTCCTCTTCTCCTTTGCTTACTTTTCTTGCTCACCATGAAAGGGATACGCCACTATAATCTAGCTAACTTTAGCAAATTATTTTTATTTAATCTTTACTTCATGTTTTATTTTGGAATTGGTATACAGTAATCCCCCGCTTTACCGCGGTTCGAATCTCGTGCCTCCGGTTTATCGCGGAATTGCATTTGCGACATTACTAATTTGTCTCAGCTTTTTTCATGGTACACTTGAAGCAAAAAACAAGCAGAGAAACTACATGAAAAAGCTTTTTTTTGTCTTTGTTTTATATTTATTTCTTCCTGTTTTCCCTGTGCTGCAACTCCGAATCCAACATGGTATCTATATGGACAAAAGTATTGGTACACCTGACCTTTCCTGCCATATGTGGTTCTTCGCCAAACTGTTACCACAAAGCTGGAGGCACACAATTGCCTCTATAGGGTCTCTTTGGATGCATTATAATACAATTTTACGTTCACTTGAACTTGAAAACTCAAACCTGTTCCAGCATGGCAGTGCTCCTGTGCACAAAGCTAGCTCTATGAAGATATAGTTTACATGGTTTGGAGATGAAGATTTTGAGTGGCCTGCTATAGAGCTCTGATCTCAACCCTACTGAATACCTTTGGGATGAATTGAAACACACACTGCACCCCAGGCCTTCTCACCTCACCTACACATTTCAAAATCTGGTGGAACAGCTTCATAAGATCATAAGAAGGAGGGAATCATAAGATCAAATTGGGACTAAATGTGGAACGCGATGCTTAAAATGCACATGCCATACTTTTGACTAGGTGTCCGCAAACTTTTGGCAATATAGTGTATTTGCTGTATAAAAAAATAATTTTAATGAACAATAATAACACTGCTCCTTCTATAGAAACGCACTGAGAAGATTGTCTTGAAGCTGACCAGTGATGAGTTGATCAGTCTGGTGGATCTGATCCTTTGGGAGTCAGAACTGAGCTGGAGAGACACAGGCAAAGCTGATGAGACTCTAGACCAGGCCTCCTGTTCTCTTATCCAGTCCCGTCTGCCCCTGCTGCACAGCTGCTGCCACAGCGACCCCCAGAATGTCCACACGGTCTGCGAATACCTGCTCAACTGCATCAAGAAGTGGGGGAACAGGTATAAATATATTTAATTTTTCTTCTTTTTTTTCTTTTCTTAAGCACAGACAATAGTTCATATCTTACATTATCAGCAGTAAATAAAGAAATCAAGACTTAGCTGTGAAGGAATTAGAGTTCAGTCCTGATGTGACAGAGGTTCTGTCTTGTACAGTTTTAATATGTAGCGTAAAAAAAAAAAACATGCACAACTGTATAAAAGAAAACCGTACATTATTAACATATAAATAAGCTCCAACTTATAGACATCAACAAAATAAAAGACACGCAGACTTCATTATTCCCCAACATTTGCATTCTGTCCATTTACAGCGATTAATGTTTATTCATGCACGGAGCTTATGTTATTGCCCTATGTGTCACGAATACCCTGTCTGTCATCAACTGTAGTTTGGAAGCAAAGCGCACAGCATAATTTCTTTTTGTAGTGAATTAAGAATGGCAATTGCCTGCTGCTTTGATATCAAGGAGTTTGCTCGCCACAGACTGATGAAGGCAGAGAGGATTAATTCTCCTGCTGCTTCCTTATGCTTTGACTGTCAAAGATTACAGGGCAGTTATTTTTTGCCCAAGGCCAGCACCACTTATCATTTTGCCTTTAGTTATTAAAGCTTCTTAACGAGGGTTAGGGGTTAGTCCAGGTCAGGGTTTGGGAGTTGACAACAAGAATAATTTTTTTTTTCTTTTACCACATTGATCTGACATAAAAGTAGCAATTGGAATTAAAGTAATCTGTTGTAGGACCACATGAAGCAAAAATCGCGAACCCTAAGCATTTTGGTATGAGTAACGAACGCTTGTTAGTTCTTACAAATTGGGAATCATGCGACTGTGCTGGTCACGGAGCTCGCGGTATAAGAATGAAGGAGGACAGAAAAACCATGTTTGCCATCTTTAGCTTTGAGTAGGATTACTAGTTTTCTTGGTTTTGGCGATCTCTTTGCGTTTTGCTGCCTCAGAGCATGATTATTGCCCTGGTAGGCCTTAATTATTCTCTGAAGAATAAAAGAGAAGCAATTGGTCAGACATGTGACCGGTTATTATTCTGTGCTCTTTTGTCAAGACATAACACAGGCTTTGTGTGGTGGACAGTGTCTAGTCAGTATTTATTGCTTTTCTCTTTTTGGTTCTCTTATTTTGTGCACACTTGATGCGTGATTTGCAACCAGAAGTGCGTTAGGCTATTTGTGAATCTGGTTCATTGTCTGAGGCACCAGTATTTGGATCCTGAAATCATGTGTTCGGTGCACCATGTGATGTAAAGAGCAGTGCTACATTTTGCTGTATGACAACCTAGAAATGGACTGAACTGGGGTCTTAAATCTACACGATATATCCCACGATATACAGGATATTTACTAATCAAATGTACATATTTATGCACTTATTTATTGATTTATCTACCATTAATGTAATAGTCAAAAATCATTTATTCACTTTCTATTCAAATTTTCTAACTATCTATTATATGTAAATAAGATTAAAACCAGGCTTCTAATTTCTAATTATTTTGGTATGATTATTAGATTATTAGATTTAAGAATATTATAAAAAATGCCAGAGATTCTGACTATAAATGAAAAAAGTGCTTGTAGCTGAATTTCAGATTTTTTTTTCCATCAAAATGGAAATTTGGGTCAAAATGGAAATTGATAATTGATTACACCAAACTTAACTAGTAAAATGCTCTCCATGTCTTAGTGGTTAACCAAATACTCATAAACTTAATCTGATCTTAATCTTCAAGACTCGCAAGTCTTGTGAGTGGGATTGGAAGCCCCGATATTTTCAAAGTGATACTTATAAATTAAGTGTCTTAACATCTTTTGCAGTGTGATGAGCAGGAGGTGCGAGAATCTTCTGCTGCAAATATACCTCCAGTTCCCCGAGGTCATCCAGCATGTACGTCTGCCAGATGCTGCGCTGGTTGGAGAAGCCGCTGCTGACGGAAGCACCTGCAAGGTACCGGCACATTTGCTGAGAGTGGTTCATCAGATGACCTCATATGACCACAAAGTTATGACTTGCTATTTTATAACTGCTACAAAAATTATTGAACTGAACAAACTGTAAACAAAAAAAAAACAAACAAAAAACAAATAAATAACCTTAATGCTTGTTTTATATACTTTATATTTATTTTCTTACACAGCTGGACATCCTGGTGCATCGTCTCATCACACTTATGGCCGACACTGGAGAGTCCAAATCAGCAGAGAGTCGTGTGTTCGATGCAACCCTGGCTTGCAGGAGGTTATCTGTGTCCCACCCTGTACTTCTGCTCAGGTGTGTTATCCTGTTCCTCATGCCATAGACTGTTAACAGGATTAGCTTTTCTAATATCTCTTTTTAAATACAAGTTAAAGGTTTGCATACTAGTAAATTATTTGTTATATCAGTTATTTGTACTATGTCTGAATCACACACAACCATCACTCTCTTTTTTCCTCCAGACACCTGCCTATGGTTGCTGCTCTTCTGCATGGCCGGATCCACCTGAACCTGCATGAGTTCAGGCAGCAGCACCATATGACTTTCTTTAGTGACGTTTTGGCCTTCCTGGAGTTGCTGCAGCCGCGTGTGTTTCACCCTGACCACCAGAGGGCGCTGCAGGACTGCTTACTGTCCTTTATTAAAGTCCTACAGGTATTGTGTAGAGTCAAAGCTGAAGGATTCTGTTGTTAACACTGTAGCTGGTTCAGCCATTCTATTAATAAAGTTATAAAGGTTTTAGTTTAATATATGAGTGCTTTATTATTAAATAAACTTTTCAAAAAAAATTTGTAAATTTAGCTCAGGATCTGGAATATTTATCTTTTTAAAATATGTGAATTGTTTAGACGATTAAAAGAAATATGAAGACAAAACTGTTTGTCTCTAATGAAACTTTTATACATGACAGGCTTTTGTACAAATTAAGCCCCAAATCTCCCAAATTAGTTTTTAGAGGTTTATTGTAAGAGAAAACAGTCTGTAAGTTATTCATTGCTAATTTAAGCAACAGTTTAAAACACTGACGTGCTCCAGGTTTGGTTGTATGAAGACACCACAAAAGCTGGAGTCTTCATTTAAATGCCCATTTGAAGCATTAAGTTTGGGAAAGAATTAAAAATAAAAGCAGAATAATAAAAAATTATGAAATTAAATTGTCAAGAAATGGGATTCGTATAATTATCTTACATTTAGTATAATCTTCTAACAGGAGGTTTTCGAGTAATCGAGTAAAGTTTTTCAGGTCAAGGACCCCTAAGGCAATAGAGACATGGCAGGGACCCCCCGATACAAAATGTGTCGCTAGTTATATTAAGACAATTAGAACTATATTGTTGTACATGCATCATTGTCTGTATATATCTAATCTTATAAAAAGATTTATGCATCATAGCAAACATATGTTTTGCAGTTAAAATCACAATTAAGTTGTTCGCAGTTGTATACAATTTTCTTTTACTATCAGGTGGACTATAATACATTCTACTTGAACTTTAGCTTTAATTTGAATAAATCTTAATTTTACTGTCAGGTGGACAGTTATATGTAATAAATATAATATTTTTACATTTTTATATTTTATCTTTGAGGTTTTTCCTTATGTTGATTATTTTTAAATAATACAATAATTAATATATACTTATAGCTAAGATGTTTTTTTTAGGTTGTTGTTGTTGTGGTTGTTGTTGTTTTTAAACAAAACATATAATTTCACAATTTACATCAAACCTGTATTTTTTTTTAGAATTTCAGAAGACTGTCCCGTATGCCGATCATTAACAAGTTTGTGCAGTTCATTCAGAAATACATTACTCATGACGCAGCAGCTGCCGTGCCTTACCTTCAGAAGCACT
Organism: Silurus meridionalis; assembly: GCF_014805685.1. Taxonomy (NCBI): domain Eukaryota; kingdom Metazoa; phylum Chordata; class Actinopteri; order Siluriformes; family Siluridae; genus Silurus; species Silurus meridionalis. The sequence goes on along the minus strand of NC_060905.1, from coordinate 7,522,521 downwards.
CTGATATTCTACAGTAAGATACACAAATATTTCTTTCTTTTATTTTGAATCATTTTAATAAGAAATAATTGTATTATACATACATCAGTTTTTAGTTTCAAAATGTCTCTCTCTCTCTTTCATAGGGGTCTTGCCTCAGAGAATCCAGACCTGGTGCAGCTAAAATCCCTGCTAGCTGGTCTTACTCTGCCTGTGAAGACGTGCTCTTCAGACGCCGCTTCAGAGGACAGAGATGGTAACGTATCTGTCATCTTAACCAAAAAAAAAAGACCATTTCTAGCGTCTGTTTATTAATTCCTCTCTTCGCACTCCTAGCTGAGGACTCTTCCTCCGGTTCCCTGCCTCTGGTCAGTATCTCAGCCTCTACAGCACTTAGCACTGCGGATATGACCAAGTACCTGAAGAAGATTTCAGGAGGAGAAGCCATTGAAGGTAAGACCCTAAAAATATATTTATAGTTATTTATGGCTTAATCCATTAAAAAGGAACAAATGAATGTTGACATGATTATTGTTGTTCCCAGATGTGTTGGATGTCTTGACCGAGGTGGATGAGAAGTCGAAGAGAAATCCGGAAATAATCCAGTATTTTGTGGTAAATCATCTGAACAAAATCAGTCATTAAAAGAACACGTTGTGCTAAATCCTATGCTCCTTAATGTACCGTATGTTCTTCCAGAGTGATCTGCAAAGGCTGATGAGCTCACCTGAGGAACTGTGTCGGAACATGGCTTTTAGACTCGCGCTGCGCTGCGTTCAGAACACTCCCAGGTGAGCTAGCATTGAAAAATGTTTACACAAATTTCCTCATGACTCAAATTTAATCAGTTATCATGTTTGGTGTTTATGGTTTCCATTGGTAAGCTTAAAGCTAATCAGGCCAATCAAGCATTGTGCAAACGACACCACTGAATTATTACACATTCGGGTCGAGACATTAGTTGGCCGGTCAATACAATATGCACTTAAATTACAGTTGAATATTTCCAGGCTTTATATTTAACATGCAAAAGAGGAAAAGATACACATTGTATACAACAGTATGTTTTCCACAGGGATGTTGGCTAACACACACAGTGAGTGAGAGAGAGGCAATACAATGTGCAGTATTTAGATAGCAGTAACAGTAACCTTTGCAATACATTTGCTGTTAAATAAATTTGTAATATGTATATTTAATACTTTTATACCCTACTAAACTTTACAAAAATTCCTTCTTATTAAATGGCAAATAATGGCGATAATCAAATCTGTGAATGTGAAGGATTGACAGCTCCCCAGTACCAGCAGCAGTCATGCAGCCCCAGACCATGACGCTACCACCACCACGCTTGACTTGCTCGAGCAATGCTGGCGGCACTCATGCATTTGTTTTTAGAAGCCAGCTTCTGCACCCGATGCACAGCATGAGGACTTTTTTGATGGACCCTTGCGTAGCCTGTTCCGAGAACCCGTCTTGGAAACCATTGTATGACTCTGGCCCCTGTACTGTAACTCAGTTTCAGGGTGTTACTGATCTTCTTATAGCCTGGGCATCTTTGTGGAGAGCAACAATTCTAATTCTCAATTCCTCAGGGTGTCTTTGCTATGAGGTGACACGTTGAACATTTAGTGGTAATGAATAGGACACGTGGCTTTGTGTGGTTACATGACGTGCAGCTGTTATCACTTGGGGTGTACTAAATTTTGTTGCTAGCTGTTTTTACAATAATGACTGTGCTATACAAGCTGCACATTGACTAAACTATATCCAGGTTTCATTTCTTTAGTACTGTCCTTTGAGAAGATATTCTAAAATGTCTGCTGAAATGTTAGGGGTGTACTTACTTTTGTCAGATGATCTATCTATCTAGCTATCGTGGTGTGAAAAAGTGTTGGCCTGAGCTCCTGATTTCTTGTTTTTTTTTTTCACACTTTAACGTTTCAGATCATCAAACTAATTTAAATATTAGTAAAAGATAACACAAGTGAACACATCATGCATTTTTTAAATGAAGGTTTTTATTATTGAGGGAAAACTAAATCCAAAACTACATGGCCCTGTGTGAAAAAGTGTTTGCCCCCTAAACCTAATAACTGGTTGGCCCACCCTTAGCAGCAACAACTGCAATCATGCGTTTGCGATAACTTGCAGTCAGTTACAGCGCTGTGGAGGAATTTTGGTCCACTCATCTATGCAGAATTGTTATAATTCAGCCACTTTGGAGGGTTTTCGAGCATGAACCGCCTTTTTAAGGTCATGCCACAGAATCTCAATAGGATTCAGGTCAGGACTTTGACTAGGCCACTCCAAAGTTTTCATTTTGTTTTTCTTCAGCCATTCAGAGGTGGACTTGCTGGTGTGTTTTGGATCATTGTCCTGCTGCAGAACCCAAGTTCAGTTTAGCTTGAGGTCACGAACGGATAGCGCACACACACCTTTCAAAATTTCAACTTTTGTCTCGTCAGTCCACAGAGTATTTTCCCAAAAGTCTTGGGGATCATCAAGATGTGTTCTGGCAAAACTGAGACGAGCCTTTATGTTCTTTTTGCTCAGCTGCGGTTTTGGTCTTGGAACTCTGTTATGCAGACCATTTTTGCCCAGTCTCTTTCTAATGGTGGAGTCATGAACACTGATCTTAACTGAGGCAAGTGAGGCCTGCAGTTCTTTGGATGTTGTTGTGGGGTCTTTTGTGACCTCTTGGATGAGACATCGCTGTGCTCTTGGGGTAATTTTGGTCGGCGGTCACTCCTGAGAAGATTCTCCACTGTTCCATGTTTTTGCCATTTGTAAATAATGGCTCTCACTGTGGTTCACTAGAGTCCCAAAGCTTTAGAAATGGCTTTATAACATTTTCCAGACTGATAGATCTCAATTACTTTCTTTCTCATTTGTTTCTGATTTCTTTGGATCTCGGCATGATGTCTAGCTTTTGCGGATCTTTAGTCTACTTCACGTTGTCAGGCAGGTCCTATTTAAGAGATTTCTTGATTGTGAACAGGTGTGGCAGTAATCAGGCCTGGGTGTGGCTAGAGAAATTAATATCAGGTGTGATTAAACCACAGTTTTAACAGGGGGCAGACACTTTTTTAATTTTAATTATTATTTTTTTTATATTGTTTTCCCTCAATAATAAAAACCTTAATTTAAAAACTGTATGTGGTGTTATCTTTTACTAATATTTAAATTAGTTTGATCTGAAACATTAAAGTGTGACAAACATGCAAATAAATAAGAAATCAGGAAGGAGGCAAACACTTTTTTCACACCAATGTATGTGATGTTAGGGATTAGTGTCTATGGTATGGTAGCTTGCATATTATGTAACAATGACCGTTTATTGTACTATATTATTAATCGACCTTTAAAAAAAAACAACCCACAGAGATACATATAGAAAATGTTTCCATAAAAGCCTCTTTGCACATTCTTGCATATTTGAAAACCAAAAACCTAAACCCCCAGAGAAGCATTGCTCATTTGGCAAATCTGTTTAAACATCTGTCTGTATTTTATTGTTCTTTATTTATACTTGGCCAATACTTTTGGCCAGAGACAATAGCAGTTTGCTTTGTGGAATGTTTTTATCTTGAAGCAAACCTCTTTTCCCCTTAGGATGTAACAGAATTTTGAACAGTGTGTCAGTTCAGACAGGATATATATATATATATATATATATATATATATATATATATATATATTACCTGGGGGTGCACCTGCAGTCTGTAAAATAAATACATTTGAGGTCGGACTAAAAACCTAGAGATAGATGTATTTACAACTGTCATAATTATATTATTCCTCTTTGTTTAAAATTAGTGCAATCGAAATAGACTTCAGAAATCAAAATCAATTCAAAACATAATAAAAAGCTTTAGAAACAATCATTTCCTTTATACTTGTATATGTATGTTGAGCAACTGTAAAGTGCAAAGCCTGTAGTGATGCCTACAAAACTCCATAAAAGGTCCGGAAGCACACAATAAGCAGAGTAAAGCGAAAAGACAAAAGTGGGAGTTAATTCGACTCACTTCTAAGCCATTATATAGAATGTAGTTAATAATAAGCAAGTGCTGAATCTTTTATCAGCGTATGACTCTTTGCTCATACAGATCGTCCTGTCCTCCATTTATTTTCACCCTTTTTTTCCCCCTTTTTAAAAATTTATTTATTTATTTATTTATTTATTTATTTTTACTAAATGGATATTTTCTTTATTGATGGGTTTTTGTGTTGTGGTAATTAAAAAAAAAAATGTATATCCTTCAATTAATGTCCGTAATATTATAAAGTGTTAGTAGGTCTCTTACGCCCTTATTTAGTGAACTAGCAGGACGATGTGCTTCTGCTAAATTCTAGAAGTCACTCTGGAGAAGGATGTGTGCTAAACTCTGTAAACATAATATGCAAAATAAACCTTTTAAACTCGAGAGGCTGTTGCAGATCTAAAAGTGCAGGAATCCATGCAAATCATATGATCTAAAGTCACGGTTTAAGTTAGTTAGTCTCCTTATGTGTAAATTAACACAGCAGTAATAGAGATCAATGTTTTTTCCTGAATTTACTGGATTTTCATAAATACCAAATGTCTCGTGCAAGTGCCCATACGCATAAATCCATTTGGATCCAGCTCAATAAATGAAGGCCTTTGTCATTATTCATTACATTGTGATTGTCAGCTGAAAGAGAGGCTGTGAGGGGGAAAAAGGCATGCTGAGCAATAAAATGCACACCTACATATTAATCAGTATTTATTTATTTATTTATTTGTTTTATGTAATTGTATGTTCATACACTGTGACTAATCGTGACTCTGTTACAACTCAACAATTAATGTCTGAAAATAGTCATCATTGTTTTGTCGCTTGTTTACATATAGCCTGGCGTCAGACTTCCTGCCCACCTTTATGTACTGCATGGGCAGTGGGAACTATGACGTTATCCAAACAACCCTGAGGAACCTTCCAGAATATGTTCTCCTCTGCCAAGGTAATATCCTTGCAATGTTATTCCTTTAAAAAAAGAGAAACAAACAACTTAGTGTGATATAGATATATATTCTGGCTTCTATGAAAAATGTTCCATGTTCCTTTAATATCACAATAACTAAACCTTTGGTGTTCTCATGTGCTTTTTTGTTCTTTCCTCTGTAGAACATGCTGATATTCTGCTCCATAAAGCATTCTTAGTTGGGATCTATGGCCAGATAGACACCAGCTCTATGATCGCAGAATCCATGAAAGTCCTGCACATGGAGGCCACAACATAGCCTTTGTTATTTGAGGTTTGATTTTTAGCTGCCTTAAACCTGAAGGTCGTGCAGTTAAAATAAATAAAAACAACAACAAAAAAAAACAGATTAACATCAATGTTTCAAAATGTTTTATTCTTATAGGTTATATATGATTATGAGGTGTGTTTGTTTTCTGTCATTATTTCTTTGTAGAATACTTAAACTGAATAATAAACAAAAAAAAGAGAAAAAAAAAAAAAAAGTTCTTCTTGTTTGCAGACCTGGAGACGGTTCAACGAGATCATATTTTCAGCGACATTTATGGGATCACAGTTTATTTCGGTCTATTGTTTGAAGAACAGCACAGAAGGGCGATGAACTCCTACTGAATGCTTCCAAATGAGTCACGCTCAAGTTTTCTTGGCTCTCCCCCATATTTGCGTCCCTGACGAAAAATTTCTGCCATGCTACACTGCTCTAATGGAAGCCAATTTGCCATGAAAGTGTGAGTTGTTTTTGGCTGGTGTCACTTCATCTGAAAAACCTCTTTGTCCGTTTGAAGGAAACTGGATGAAGATCATGCTGGTGAGCTCAGGTTATATGCAGCTCTATGAACCATGTCTGTAATTGATTATACACTCTCTTGTTATAGATAGAAATATATATATAATATGTATATACACACTCCCTTCAGCAAATGAGACGAGCTTATAGGGGCTTTTTAGCAGGAAGCCTGAGCGGATAAGAAGGTGTTTGTTTACAGTGGGGCGCTCTAATGTGCAGTGCAGCACGAAGGGGATAGAAGAGTGCGACAAGCCCGTACCATACCGGCAACTGCGGATACAGGTGAAAGCCGAGCCGTCTCTCGCTCCTTCACCTCCTTCACCTCTAGCATATTCCTGGCTCTCCTTTTCAGCTCGTCATAAGTAACTAAGGAATTTATTGGTAAATCTGAAGCCAGAAATAAATCGTGTGCATGCTCAGCAGCAGAACATATCCTGGATTACTTGCTGAGTGAATGTAAAACTTTTAGGGAACATTAGAACATTACAGCATGTTTTCCCTTCAAACTTTCTGAGATTTGAACTGCGAACAAAGCGAGTCATCATTGATCCAGGATATTTACAAAATACCTGCAGTCATCACTCATTTCCCAGAAACCTTTTGGCATTGGAATATTGTCAGTCCAGTTTTTACACACTTGATTCTGATCACATGTTTAATGTCTAAATACATTTATAGTATTTGAGTATTATGTTGAGGACACATTATTGTAAAGGTGTCTGATTTCTGATGTTGCTGTTTGATCTAATATTTACCCAGATCAGCATGTGGCATGTTCTCTGTGGGGGTTTTCTTTGCAAAAGTATTTACCTTTAGAGGAAATTCTTTTTTAAAACAGATCTCCGACTGCTGCATCAGTAGTGATTGTCATGATACACAACAGCATTCCTCCACATTAGTCAGTGAGTAATCACTTGTTTTAATGCTCTCTATTCAGTCTTACTGTAACCTGGCCAAGTGACCCAGTAAATAATAATAGTAATCCAAATTGCGAGATCAAACACTATATGACTAAAGGTTTGTAGGCACTTGAACCATGACAGTTGTTGAACATCTTGTTCCACATTTATTTTCTATTTGCTGTTATAATATCCTGCAGTCTTCTGTAAATGCTTTTTTACTAGATTTTGGAGTGTGACTAAAGGCATCAGTGTTCATTCAGCTACAAGACCTTTAGTGTGATCTGCTTTATAAGGTGTTTACTGGGGGTGATTTCAAGTCATGTCTCATGTTGGAACAGATTTGGACCACTTAGTTCTTCTTAGGGAAATAATGATCCAGCATACAAAGGCATTTTATTTTATTGTGCTGTTTGATGTATGGGTGTGATCTACAAACATCTAACCTATTATATAGTGTACCTTTTGCTGCTTGTGTATATTAAATGAGTTTTTTATAAAAAGCTTTATCAAGCTTTAAAGCAGGTGGGGATCATCTCAGAGCCTAGCAAAAATAGTCACTGGAACACTGGTTTAAAGCAGAAAGCATTTTCAAAACAGTCCAACACAGGGCACCACACACACATTCACATACTTATTCAGATCTATGGGATATTAGGAATAGCCAGTGCACCTACTGGCTTATTTTTTGGAGGTCTGCAGAGACAAGGGTATGAAGAGGAAACCTGCACACATACGCACAGGAAGAACATGTAAGACTCCACACAAACAGTAACCCGAGCTCAAGATAGACCCATGGAACCTGGAGCTGCGAAGCGGCAAAACTTCCCATTAGATTATAGTTTTGATTAGTAATGGCAAATCAGGCAAAGTTCTAGGGGGCAGAACGCAGCTTTTCAAAACTGCTTCATTTTGCTAAACTTAGTCACATTCCATTCTTGCGTCAGCAGGTTGCCTTTACACAGAATATTTGTAATCTCAATTTTTAACCAGACGATCTGATGATAACAGCTTTAGTTTTTCTAACCCATTTCTTAAGCAGATCTGCATTTAATGCACCTGCAAGGTGTTGTGTAGCAAATCTTTTTTTTTTTTTAATCCAACAGCTTTTAGTAGCTTGGTTTCAGCAGCTTGGCCCAGATGCTTTTTTTTTTTTTTGCCTGGGCCATTTTCTCCACAGCCTGGTTGGCACTGGGGCGGAACGGAGCTGAGTGACAGTTCTGCTGGGGCGGGGAGGTGTTACTGAGAACTTTGTGATGATTCACTGACACATTGCTTTTCCTTCTGACAGATGTATGGTTACTCAGGAAAAGCAGCTGCTTAGATATTAATGTGCCACAAACAGACTTGATGATTAGTGAGTGAGCCTTAAGTTTGTTCAGAATGTCATCTTAATGTTAGGATTTAGTGGCTGTAGTATGCAGAGTAGCACTGGTTACTCGGTTTAAGAATGTGTGTCATGACGGCTAGTGGCCAGGCCTATAATTAAAAGCAAAGAAAAAAAAAAGACTGACTTTCTTTCTTTCATTAATATAAATATATTTATATACTTGGGTAGAAAGATGTAGGTTTGCAGTGTGGTGCAAATGCAGCTACTGTAACATCATTTAATTTTGACATATTTGTTATCAATAACTCTCAAAAATGACAATACAATTAAAATGAAAAAGCTCCAAAGTAGAAAATCTTTTTTTTCCCCCAGAACCATTAATTTCAATGGACTGCTTGTGTTTTCTCCATTTTTTTGAGGGGGACAGTCTGTGATGTGCTGCTACCTGCCCGGTGCACACCTGTCGGCTCTGTCTTCTCCTCAATAGCACCTTCACCTTAGATCATCTCCTCTTCCTTTACGCATGACTGCTACCTGGCTATAGCATAGAAAAAAGGAGAACGTTGACTGCCTCTTTCCTTTTCCTCTGACGGCTTTGAAGTATAAAGTGTGATTGTCGTTGGATCGCAAATGCTTCCCTTGAAGGTTTTGACATGAAAAAGCAGCCCAGGCTCTCTGGTTTAGCCCAGCGCCAATGATCCGGGACTAAAGCAATCAGCCCTGCTGACTATAAGGAGATACAATTACCACAGGGAGAGAGGGAAGACGTAGGGAATGCACTAAACCCGATCACAATTCCAACATTGTGTTTATTTCTTTCGTCTGTATTTAGCTCAGTGGTAATTGAAAATCACTTCAGAGATCCATTAAACAGCTTCATTAACCATTGTCCTCAGCTTCACCTGGAGAGATCTATTTCAGTGTAAACCGAGACAAAAACAAAAGCTTAAGTGAATTCAAAATGTTCACGTGACCTGTGGTAATAGGTCTAATTCTTAAATCAGGTGCTGAAATGATACATCTTGCTTTTTCACGTCTCTTCATCTTGTGATTTTATCTTCGCTTTCCCTTTTGCCTGCAAACAATTTAAAACACGCTTTCCCATGACTCAAAGTAAGGGTCATGTCATCTTCTGCCTGTACAGGCGTTCTGTTTGCTTAAATGTCACTCACGTCGATGAGTATTAATGGCATTACGCATCACTAAAACCCTGTGTCATCTCTGTCCTGTGCTGGCACATCTAGCCTGGAATCTGATCGCTCCACAGCACAACTCGAAGAACAGGAAGATTGAGTAATAGATCAAATTCAGCAAATCTATTGGTAATAAATTTAAACAAAAACCAACCAAAAAATCAACATCAGTGAGTTTCATTTTGGTTTACAGTAGCATTTTGTTTTGTTTTTTTACCCTCGATTTATTCTCCTATATTGCAGCTCGACCCTGCTGTGTAAGCCTGCATGAAACAGACAGGTCCATAATGCATGAATCATTTCCTAGAGCTGCAGAAAGCAATTAGCCCTTTCTAAATTATGATCCGGCTTCACAAATAGATCAATCAAGAGAATCCGTGCCACACTTCGACGCAGCCGCGAGCTCATTCGGGTTCGGTTAATGGTGCCGTGAATAGAAGAGCATAACAAATAGTGTGCCATGGTTTGCTGTTGCTGAAGCGTTTAGGAGAGCTATTTACCATCGTATAGTTTGATGATTTGCTTTAATTCTGATTTTTTATTAAAGCAAGTGAGATTAGCCTGAGCGGAATTTATATCGACCAATGCATGTTCACTTGTTTTTGTTTTCAGTTTGCACACACCGGTATCACATAGCAGGGTTCAGGAGGTAGAGTTCTTGTAGAACACCAAACCACTTCTCAACATGTGCGTGTGTTTTTAATGTTTATTTAATACACAAATTGTTGATCCTAATTGTGCCCATAGTACTCTGTGCCTCCTTGGATGACCTTCAGAGTCTCCTGGTCTTCTTGTCTTGTTTATCTAGTCCTTTCCATTGTTCTGGGTTGCACTCACCCTTCAATGGGTGAGAGCCGAAGAACAAACATTAGATGTAAGGAGTCCTTGGAATCCTTCTATTTACCATGTGACCAAAAAGCTATTACTAAACTGATTCTTCTCTCACACACACACACACACACACACACACACACACAGTTTGTCTGTGTGAATGGCGGAGAGATTGTGTCGGCATTCTACATGTGCCAGTTAACCATCTGATCAAAGAATATTCATGTCATTCTACAGTACTGAAAGTTATGTCTCAGCAGCTCAGTTATTAGATTCTGGCTGTTAACACCAGTGTGGACAGTGCAGAGAGAATATTCGGCATCCGGCCAGGTGTGGAGAGACGTCTCACCCTTGTTGCTGTTTGTGACCCAGTGACTTTTGTTTCTTCTGACCAGCTGTGTTCTGATCAAAGCCCAAAGCAGTTAGCGCAGAGGCTGTTGACAGCTCTGTGTACTCTCTGAGCTCTGATCTGATCAGCCGGCACGCTGTGTGGAGGTGTGTGTGTGTGAGGTAATACATTTGCGGTGGATTAATTGACACACCTGTGTTTGGTTCCCCAACAAGCAATCACAGTGCACTCATCGCCTGTCCATCAGCACCTGCCATGCAGCTGTGTCCAATGGATTGCAATTCCTTTTTGAATAACAGCTAGATGTTCACTTGGTTATCTACTTCCTGTTTTTAGCATGATTTTAAATGCTTTTGGAAGTTGGACCAAAAAAAATGCTAATTTAAAATTTTAGCTCTGGTAGTGTTAAGCTTAACTTGGTATTAGCTGGAAATTGAACTGAGAGCATATAAAAAATTCCTTATTTTTCAGGGCATTTAATGTGTCTATACTGTAAAACAATAACAATAGCTAACTGACATATTGACTAAATCCAAATACACACAGTTATACACACCTCTTTGCAAGCATTTTTCAAAGTCAAATATGAGTATTTCCTGTTCATGGGGAAAAAATAAATATAAGATTCATTAGCATAACATTTGACTTGGATTTAGCTTCTTTTTTAAAAAATACAGTAAATGCTTTAAATTAGCAAAACAAAAACTAGCAAAGAGTTTCAAGCTCAAAATACATTGTCATGTAATACATTTAGTCATATATTTGATTTATTGTAATCTTATCATTTATTATATTTAATAATGTTAATTTAAGAAATCTAAATACATTTATAAATTAAATAAAGTAAATTTTTGTTAAAAACTGATAATAAATTCATGGTTAATCTTGCATTTAATATATTAATCCTAATTTTTGCATTTGAGAAAAGCATGTGATTTCTAACAGACTTTTGCACCGTTTTCAATCATTCACATCGTTCTTATTGAAATACTATAATGTAAAGAAGAATTGGAATTTTGTCAGGTAAATGACAAATGTACAGCTTTTGTATCAAATAAATCAGCTGTTTAATAGTGGATAACACGGTTGGAATCCCTTTTGTGAAAAGAATTGTTTTCTACTGTTTGTCTTATGTGTTTTCAGCCCAGCCTTGATTCCTTCTCATTTGGACAGGTGATCTTTCTTTCAGTAAAGACTCTTCTTTGATTAAGATCGCCCACTCAGACAGTTCCTGAATCAAAGCAGGCGGTGTAAATCACTTCCATTTAGTGACAGAATTCCCAGCCACTCCAACAAATCTTGCATTTCAGACCGAGTCTCTTTGTAAATTTCATTTTTGAGTCACATTCGATTACAGAAGCTCATCAGCACCTTCCCCGAGGGTCGTCTCCCTTATTTTCCAGTTGTGTAGAGGAGCAAATGAGAGCGATGCAAACAGCCATATGCCGTAAATGGGCTAGTAAATGAATGTCAATTATGTGGGCCAATTAGGATGATGTGTTTACTGTGTAAACAGAAGCTGTTTGTGCTTCTGCTGGAGATTTTATCTAAAGCTCTGGGATCTTACTGAAAGCTGCTCAGCTGCCAACCCCCTGATCTTTCATTTCTTTTTTTTCAAATCATGTGCATTGTAAGACACAGGAAGTGCAATGTGCCAGATATGCACAATGTGCAAAAATCTTACTGAATAGCTACATAAGGGGGAGTAAAATGAAAGTGTATTTTTATTTTTTTATTTGTATATATATATATATATATATGTATATATATATATATATATATATATATATATATATATATATATATATATATATAGAATTTTCTTCATTGTCCTATTTCTAACAAATACTCATATTGTTCAGAATGTCTGAAAACCTAAAAAAAAATTATTATTTCTAATTTATTTTATGTTGCTTAAAAAAAAAAAAAAAAAAGATTTGTTCATTTGACTCAACATGTCTGTCTAAGAGTTCACTTTGCAGGAACAGTGCGGTTTTTTACCTTTTTTTTTCTCGTTACACTCCAGTCCCTTCTGTCTGGTTTGTCACATTAATAGACAACACAGAAGCTGACTAGTGCCTGAACTTGCCTGTAAAAGACCAGATACTAAAAACAAGAACTCTGCAAATGGAGTATTGCTGGGCCTCTCTATTACACATGAAGGAATTAGGTGTCATGATGAACCACTGATGAAGAGTGATGTTCTCATTTTCTGCTCTTAAATGAAGCATAGGGTGAACTCCTGTCTCCTTCAAATGTTTTCCTTCAAAAACTGTTCAAGATGCATTAGTGGTCACAGGTGAGTCATGTGACAAGGCGAGAAGGTGGGGCACCTGGGAAAGTAGGTCTAACATCTGACATCTGACTTGAGTGACTTTTTCCAGCCTGGAGAAGAGCACGGATCATCTCTTCATCCATGATCTGGAAGCCTTCTTACATCGCATGATGTTTTAACTTTTTTTTTTCCTGAGAATTAATTGATAGTTTGAAACATATAAGAGCTTCATTTGTACTTCATGAAGACCTGCATTCCAGAAACTCTTCACATCAAGAAAGGAACATCCTACAGCCTGAACTTCAGACATCTACAGCTTTGGCTTTTCTGCCTGTTCTTGACAGGTCACTCAAAGACTGAATTTTCCCTTGTGGGTCATGATGTTCAGCTCTGGACAGATCCTCTCGTCTCTGAACCCTGGAGTTCTACACTCCCCAGTGACTCAGTTCTTTCCTGCTTTCCCCAGCAGGCTGGGCCATCCTCAGCTTCTGATCCCTGCTCCACTGCTTAGCTATGAGTTCCTGCGTGCCTACCTACAACCTGAGCCGTGTAAACAAGCTCTGCTGCTGGCCTCACAGGCATCTTCTATGGTTCGCCTTTCCAGTGACACCGGTAAGAGTCATCAAAATGCCTGCGTCTCATTTATAGTTTTGTTGATGGTTGTATTAATGTTCCGCATTCCTGCATATTATCTGTCACAACAAAACAAATCCACCCTTCTGTTAGAAAAGACACTATGTTTGCTTTTGGCCAGTAAAGCAGATTGTGTTATGTTGTTATTTAGGCAATATATTTTTTAATAATATACGTGTAATTCACAGTATGAGAGGTAATTTGAGGATGATGGCCTATTCTCTGATAATAGCCATCCTTGGCATTTAATGGGACTTGAATGTTTACAAAGGATCAGCTAACAGCTTGTAACTAACAATCAATTACGCGGGTCCGCCAGAGAGAGCTTAATGAATGCAGCGCTAATTAGCCAATCCAGAGCTGTTAGTTCCCCCCGTCAGCCACTGGCATCCACCTAATTGGCCACATGCTTCCAGATGAGCCACGGCCCGCCAAGCAGCGGCGCGCCCGTGCCAACTACAGCAGCTGGCAGCTGGAAGAGCTGGAGAAGGCCTTCAAGAGCACGCACTACCCCGACGTGTTCATGCGCGAGGCCCTGGCACTCCGGCTGGACTTAATCGAGGCTAGAGTTCAGGTATGACCTTTTTTCTTTGTTATCGATTATTAAGGAATCTACTTTGTGACTGATATAAAAGCACTGTTTCTTTCGTCTGTTCTTGGAATGTCGAGTCCAGCAAATCGATGGTTTGGTAATTAGCTCATCAGTTTAATAGCATTTCTTTTTTGGAAAAATGTGAAACTGATTACCTCAGTTTCTGCTAGAGATGGCACTATGCATTAAATTGTTCCCCCAGATATCAGACAAAACATCAGATATTAGATATTAGATCCTGCAAAAAAATGTAAAAGAAAAAAAAAAAATCACTGTGAAGTGCTTCAGTAGCAAAAAAAAAAAAAAGCTTATTATTATTTTAATGAAGACAATATAGGATATGTATTTGGGATATTGGGATTGAGAATCAAAATTTCAGTATCGGGATCAGAAAAGGAAAAGTGGTATTGTCATTTCAATTCAGATCAATCGCTGATATTCTAAGTTGCCCCTCACATTTACTTATGTGTCTGAATGATACAGGTGTGGTTCCAGAACCGCAGGGCGAAGATGCGCAGACAGATGAAACTTCAAGGCCAGACTGTAGACATGTGTGCGGGGGATAATGATAGTGAGGCGAGACAACCAGCACCATCTAGCAGGAGCACGGAGTCAGACAGCGACCAAGTCCCATGCTGGGACAGCAAACAGGAGAAGAACGCTGGACACAGACTGCACCAGGGGACCAGACAGCAGGCGGGAGAGACAAGTCCAGAGGAGTTCGCTATTGCAGCATTGCCAAACTGAGGGCCAAGGCCAGGGATTACGAAGCCGAGATCCACAGTACGGCAGCCAAGGGCGATAGGAAGTGGTGCTTGAAAGCTCACATGTCCGAAAGTGACTGATGAACATGTATCTGTGAAAATATCCGAATTCCTTTTCTGCTGGTTTATTTATTGTCACCCCATTATTTCACAGGTTGGGGAATGATACTTCACATTTTTACTTTTTTATTTTAGACTAATATTTGAGTTTTTTTTGTATGAATTAAACTGGTAAAATCTCTGATTGCTAAGATATCAACACTAAACTGTTTCTGTTGTTTATTCACTTTCAATCACTTTTTCCCCAAGATGTGATCGCCGAAACGGCAATTCGAAATCAGAGCAAGACATACTAATCATGTGTTTTTACACTATATAAGAAATCTATTATAAACATGTATATTTATCATGATCAAGATCAGTCTTGATCCTGTCTGTCCTGGCTGGATGGGTGGAAAGAAAAATACGGTTTGTTTTGGGCTAAACATTTAGAGCTAATAAAAGACAAATGTTAAGTGTCTTATCTGATGAAGAAATGAATGATGAACTCATCAATGGCTTCAGCTTCAGTCAGCTATCTTGTTTCACTGACTGAAGAGAGACACAGGATGTCTGCAAGCTGCTACAAGCTCGTTGGGAGCACAATGGGGATGGGTGAAAAAAACTGCCCTCACTGACAGAGGTTCACTGTTAAGATTACATTTGTTAACGTGCTTGTAATGCTTTCTTTCCCCTTTCATGGTGTGCCTGGGTGTTGCCTGGAAAGCAATTTTAACGTCTTCCGAAAATAATTACAGACACTTATATAGTTTAAGTGACCATAACGTGTACTCAGATGTGTTCACTTCTTGATAAAGATATTTTTCAAGCAGCCTAGTTTTTATTTGCATTCTTATGTATTTGGCTACTATAGTAATTCATGCTTTATATGTAGGTCATACAGCTCCAGATCAAGATCAAGAGGATTATTTAATCCTTCTTAGTGTATCAGAAGTTTCGACATACCTTTTATTTATTTATTTTTTTTAAGTGCAACTTGAGCTACTGTCAGGAATTGCACTAGTAAGAGATCATAGGTTTGTTCTGTACGACTCTGTAATATGAGAACACCCTCTTCTGGTCTTAGATGCATCTGCAGATACTTTTTATTTTTATTTTTTATTGTGAATCATATTTGCTGAACAATAATACAATGTACTGTAAATTCATCATGGCAAATCAACGTTTGAATGCAAATAAGCTTTTATATCTGCTTTTACTGGCTTTGATGTTAAATATTATTACTGAAATATTTTCAAGAAGGATATTTAAAGCTGTTATTTTGAATTCGAGACACGATTATATATCAGATTTTATAGGAATATGTAACTGCAGATTTATTTAATGCAGTATGAGCTTTCATTATAAACAGCAATAATATATTTTGCTATGCATTCATATTTGCTAGAAGATAGATATTTTAATTTTAATTATACATTTTGTATGATC
Organism: Silurus meridionalis; assembly: GCF_014805685.1. Taxonomy (NCBI): domain Eukaryota; kingdom Metazoa; phylum Chordata; class Actinopteri; order Siluriformes; family Siluridae; genus Silurus; species Silurus meridionalis. The sequence continues at coordinate 7,506,391 of NC_060905.1, read as the reverse complement.
ATGCTGCTCACTAGCAAGGTTTCATATAAAACATCTAAGAAGACCCTACATTGAAATTTAAAAACAGATTTTCTCATTTCTTTTATTTGTATAAAAAACCAATAACAGCAAACAAAAGGCACACAAAATCCTATCACTACCAACATAAAACAAAGATTTACAAAACATAAGATAAAAACTTCTGATAATTATAAATGGATTTTTATATTTGATAATGTGCAATCTATTTTTTTTCTTCTTTTAAAAGAATACCATGACCTTTCCAAAAATTAAATAATAAAATTGAAAAGAATAAAACAAAACAGTAGAGCATGTTGTTGAGGCAATGGTGGGATGACATCATGTCTTACTCCTTAGTAAGAATATGCCAAGGACTGCACATTTATATAAACCAATATATATATATATATATATATATATATATATATATATATATATATATATATATATATATATAGTAAAACATCAGTGCAACAAGTAATGTTCTCACTCTTTTTCCCCTCGGTTTTTCCATTGTTTTAAAGTCGAATTTCCTTATATATTGAGATAAACTACCAAGTGTTACTTTGATACATGATCTGTATGGTTCTCTCTATGTAATAAAGGCCCTGTCTATATCTATATCTATATATCTGTATCTATATCTTAATCTATCTATATATCCATATATCTATACACACACACACATACACACACAGACACAATCTTATATCTTATAATATCTTGTTCACAACTTTTCATTCTTCCTCCCAACTTTTCACTTCAGAGTCTGTACTTTTTGGTGTAACAGTGACCTCTACAGGTACCAGGTGTCAGTGTGAACAGATTTCAGTTGAACCTGGTGTTCCTGGGGGGTTTCTGCTTTAGAGCCGAGAGGCAGAAGAGGTAGAGAAGTTTGGAGAGAAGGATGGCGGCCATCAAGGCTCTGCAGCAGTGGTGTAAAGTGCAATGCGATGGCTACAGAGATGTGGAGATAATCAACATGACCACCTCATTCAGAGACGGACTGGCTTTCTGCGCCCTTATTCACAAATTCAGACCGGACCTCATGTAAGAATAACTAATACATTCACCTTTTCATTCAAAACTTGTTTCTTAAATAAACCAGATATGGAAACATTACACATATAAATATAGTATAAACAACTAAAACATGTTAGAATTTTTATTTACATTTTTTTTTGCAAAGTGATAATTAGGTGATTATCTATCAAACTGCAACTCAAATGTAAAATTGAAAAACTGTAACTCAAATTGTTATTTACAGCCTATCATAATACAGTATTATGTATTTAATTATAATGTAAACAATATGGTTCATTAAACTGTAGATTAGTTTTGTATGCAGCAACTCCAATAGCAAGGGTTCAATGTTAACAATTACTTTTTAATAATAATAAAGATTGTTTGTAATGGCTGACAAATGTGGAATCTGATTTTTGTAAGGAATTTTATTGCATATCTATTGAAATTAATTTAGAGGCTTTTGAACTTGACTGATTATATGTAAGGATAAAGTGTATATAGTATTGTAATAAAGGCAATGGAATAACAGCATTGATCAAGTGTTTCATTTTGAAAACAGTGTTCAAACTCACATATTAGAGAAAAACAGCCAAGTAGCCTGTATACAGTTAGTTTTTTATCCTCTGATGATTCCAGAATGGGTTCCTGTTCATTAGAGAAGCAATCCTATTTACCCAATGTGACTCAAATCTATTTATTTCCTTTCAGAAACTTTGAGTCCCTGAATAAGGACAATGTGTATGACAACAACTGCTTGGTAAGATTTCCTGTTTCCTGACTAAAGGAAATGACTCTTTTTTTTTATGTAATGGTGTAGGACAGCATGGAGGTGCATCATGAAGCATTGTTGTCTCACAGCTCCAAGGTCCCTTGTTTAATCCCGTGCTCAGGTTACTATCTGTCACATGTTCTCCCCACGTCCGTGTTTATTTCCTCTAGGTTCTCCTGTTTCCTCCCACCACCTCTATGCCAGAAGGTGGACTGGTTAGCCTACACTGTTCCCATGTGGGAGTGTGCACATGAGCCGTATCACACCACATCTGAAGTTCCTCTGGATATCCTGAGGATGATCCTAACCAGGATAAAGTGGTTACTGAAAATGAATGTCTCAGACTTGGTGTACTTTTATTTTCTTTCTTACAGTAAAATATATAGAAGTTTAGTATGGCAGACCCTTTTAAGCAAAATTCTCACTTTTTTTTAAACTGTTGCAGTTTTATAATGTCTGTGTGCATGAGTCATTCTTAGTTTTACTACACATGAGGTTTAAACCAAATAATGTTCATGTTCATAATGTTAATTTATTTTATAGGGTAATCTATTTGAAGGTTGCAATCTCCAGGTAGAGCTGGTGCTGATCTTGGACTTGTATAATGGGTTTAAAGTGAAACATTATAGTCCTTAAAATGAGAGGTTGTGACGGCAATACTAATCTAAAAAATATGATAGCAAAATAGTGTTTATATGGCAGTGAGCGGCTGCTTTGGCTCAGCGATCTAATTGTTTTTTTTTTTTTATCCTTCCTTCTTATGAGCCAGCGTGTATTGAGCTTTTGAGACTGAGTGAACACATTTACCACAGCTGGGGCATTTCCATTATGAAAAGCTTTATTTCCTTCCTGCTTTCTCAGAGGGCCCAGATTACAGTCCCCTGCAGTGAGACACATGCAATGATCTGTTCCGAAACACTAGTTGCTGCTGGAGGAACCTGAGCTGTGAGGAATTACTCTAGCTCATTCATTATGAAGCAGTGTAGCTATCGAACATCTGATCCTTTCCGTCAGGATGAGTTTACTTCTGTTCTACGACTGTCATGACAAATGTTAGGTCCTTTGTACATTTTAAATACTAAACCTTGCCTGGATAAGTATTTTTCTGTAGCTCTGTTTTGCTTCCAACATATGGCTTCAGTTGTAAAACAGAGTATCTCAGTGTTTTCTCGAGGCACTGAAAATAGTGGCAGCCAAATTACTTGATGTATTAACTATTGTTATTGTCCATGTAAGCTGTGTTAAACATTACAGTGTATGTGTGTGTGTGTGTGTGTGTGTGTGTGTGTGTGTGTGTGTGTGTGTGTATGATGGAAATAGGAAAACTGCTTTGAAATAGCCTCCGTGTTGTGTCCTGCACACATTTACAGGAGCAGCTGCCATGCGGGAGGATGTGGAGCCCTGTTTAATTTAATGAGCCTTGTCCTGGTCAATCCTAAACAATACACCTCCCCGGTCCACTTTTCCATGTCCTGGAGTGTGCACAGGAAATATGTTATTCAGTATGCACTGAACAAAACCTGAAGATTTTATTTGACTAAAGTTTTTATTTTTATTTTTTACTTTTGGGATGTTACTCTTCCTCATTTGGACTGTGTGTACTTAACAGTTTTTTTAAGGAAGAGCAGTAATTTATTATAAAAGGTTTATATTATATTAGGTGCTCTAATAAATAAAAAAAAGTGTAATCTTTCATTCAGGTTAATGTTTTATTTTTATTTTTTTGCCTAAAATTAATAGAAACATTTTTCTGTTACAAGACAGAAGTTTTTGAAGTATTAGATTTTTTTATCTATATCAAAAATTCTATATAATGTTTTTAAAATATAAATAAAATATAATAAATTTTTCTGATAAAAAAAATAGGCAAACTGGTGTAATATACAAGAAACAATACACTTTTTGTCAATATAAATTTTCTTATAAAAGACACCACGCATATTCAATATATAGTACATTTTAAAAGACATCTTATGTATGCACTTCTGAAAAAAAACTATAATAATTGTACAGTATAATGTGGACATAAATGCAACAAAATCTCTTATTTCAGGATTCTGTTTAAAAATGTTATGACCCAGAAATAGTTCATGCCTATTTGCCAGAACAGGGCAGCTCAGCATTCTCATTTTCTGTAAAAAGTAGCTCACAGCCTATATGAGGTTTAGGTTGCAGTTTCTGCAAATAAGGTAATAATAAAAGTAAAAAAAAAAAAAAACGTCATTTGTTTGTGTGTGTTTCAGGCTTTTCGTGTGGCTGAGGATCATCTGGGGATTCCAGCACTTCTGGATGCAGAGGACATGGTGGCTCTTCTCGTCCCGGACCGACTCAGCGTTCTCACTTATGTCTCGCAGTACTACAACTACTTCAACGGTCGCACGCCTAGTAAGACTCTTACTAATATTTAGAATGATCATTATTACAGGGCTAAGCACTGAAGGTAGCCTTTAGAACACAAAAGTTGTGAAATTTGGCACACAGATTTGGAAGGGTTTAAGGTAAATTCTGACCAAATTTGGGCCAAGTGCTGCTAATGGTCTAATGCCACCATTAGGTCAAATTTGTTCCTAAATATAAAGTATGTTCATTCGATAACATTTGAACCATGTGTCCAAATCTAAAAGCTGAGATAGCGCATCCTCTGATGTCCATTTACGCCAATTAGATTTTCTGCCATCTTGGATTTTGCATTCATCACCTTCATAGTAAATAAAGTAAATCAGTAAATTGAAAGAATCTTGAAAACTCCAAACCCTTTGCTGTTAAACACTGGGGCTGGATCTCAGTGATGATTTTTTCACTGACACAAAATTTGGCAGTCATTTTTAGTACCTTATCCTCAGGCTATGCAAGAAACTTTATGACAGAACCACCTACTGGTCAAAAGTTACAATAACATGCTAAAATTACTTGCATTTAATTGCTATTATTGCCACCTATTATTATTTTCTCCTACAGTCAGAAATTATATTAGGGTACATATCAAAAATATTTCATGAGTGAAACTACAAATAACACTTGAATCTATTTGCTTTTGCTAGTGGCTTATGCAGCAATTGTTGCACATTTCACTGGGTCTGGCTTCTTGACCCCATAGAATTCAGCTTGCATCTCTTTTTCTTCTTCTTCTTCTTCTTTTTCTTCTTCTTCTTCTTTTTGTAATATTTGTACTTGATATGATATGTACAACCACTGAATATTAACTTTTTATTCTTCATAGTGGGAGGAGTCGGAGGTGTCAAGCGGCCGGCAGAGGACTCAAAAGAGGAGCCATCAGAAAAGAAGAATCTCCCTGTCACTGCCAAAACCTACAGCCCCAAACCTCATCCAGTGTCTTCTTCTGTCACCTTTAAAGCTGCCCAAAACCGTCCACCATCACATATCTTACAGAACAGCAGCTCAAACAAACATGTCTCTACTACTCCGACAGAGGAGTACACCATAGCAAAACACTCTATCTCCAAAAACCTCAAAAAGACCTCTCCAACTACTGATTCTTCATCCAAAGACAGGAATACTGAGAAGGTACAAGTGTCTCTTCTTTTTCCTTTTGTCTTTGTATTCACAATGAAACTCCAATGAAACTATAAGAATAAGCCAAGCCAGTAAGCCATGCAGGGCAAAGTCACCCTTTTGCGCTGTGACTAATTGGTGTTTGGCAGCGATAAGCAGTTCTGAAGCTGCTGTATGTGTGTTAGTGAGTGTGTGAAATGCATTTCAGGCTCTTAACATAATGCATGTGATGTTAGCCCAATTAAAAAAAAAACAACAAAAAGTCATATATCTGAATACAAATACAAGATGTTTACATGCTCAATACTAAGCCTTGTAATAAAGCCCACTGCTAAACACACAATGGGTTATGAACATATTGGTGACAACTTAACATCTGGTTTAATGAGCCACTTGTTTACTTTGGATGTTCACAGTTATTGAAATAACCAAGATCCAGTCTGATCTTAGCATCCAGCTATTTAAACTGATTTTAAAAGATTTGGAAATGTCATTTAAAAAAATATATTATTGTGTATCAATAATATCATACACAGACCATTTTTAACTAAGTATGTGAAGCCACACAGTTGAGACTGTTTAGAGACAAGCGCTTCATGCCAAGCGAAATAACAACTTCTACACGGAGCTATATGTGGAAATACCAACTATACTGTCCCAGTGGAGAGAGTTTTCTTCTGCCTCTTGACTAGTTCATGTTTATAGTCTTCAAATGCACTTCATGCCATGTGTACAGGATTATTGTACATTTTTATATAATGTAGCATGAGTTTTACTGGAATGTACATTATACTGCTTACAAACGTGTGGGCAGTTACGAGATTTGTATGTGCTTTTTGAACATCTAATTTCTAATTTTTCATCATTTCCTGGTAAAATAACCTCCACTCTTCTGTGAAGATGTTCCACTAGATTTTGGAGTTTGGTTGTGGAGATTTGTTCTCATTTAGCCACAAGGGTGTGGGTGAGGAAGGGCACAGTCAGCGTTCCCATTCATCCTCAAGGTGCTCTAAGGTTGAACTGAGAGTTCTACCACTCTAGATTGTCCACTCCAACCCATGTAAACCATATCTTCACTGCATTTCATTGCCTTGTACCATACCTTCTGCAATGACAATAAAGTTTATTCTAATCTAATCTAATCTAATCTAAAATTCATGGAGCTCGCATTGTGCAGGTTTTGGGTCTCCTAAGGTGAGAACCACATATGGCTGCAATTAGTGTTCCAAAACATTTGTCCATTTAGTGTGGTTATAAAGTGACACTAGCTTCTTGAAATATTAAGCACACTGCAGTGCTGTGTGTGTTTGGTTGTTATGTGCTTTTGTTTGTGTTGGCTATAAGCAGTCATAGTTAGCACTCAATGAATGGACAAAGGTTAACAATTTATTTTTTTTATTTGATGTTTTCTTGTTTAGCTATTTGTTTGATTTAAACACAAATAAGCTTAATTCTAGGACCAAAATGGGACAAAAAAATCTCTAATGAAAATAAAGATTTTGTGCTCTGTTTTTGCTAAATCATTCTAAAGCATTTTAATCTAGCTTTTATTTTCTCCCCAAAGACTGTTTTAGACGAGAACTCCAATAAAACTGGCACCCTGAACAGTAAGTGTGCGGTGTGCAGGAGTCACGTTCACTTGGTTCAGAGACACCTAGTGGATGGAAAACTGTACCACAGGAGCTGCTTCAAGTAAGCTTTTTTTTAAGTATATAATACGATGTTTTTTTATAAATAAACTGTTTACTTGATCTAGTTTGAATCCTGTTCGATAGGTGCTGTGAATGTTCAGTTGCTTTACAGTCGGGGGCGTATACATCAGGCCAACAGCCTGGCACACTGCGCTGTTCTTCATCCCGCTGCACTCAGAATGACCTCAAGTCTTCAGCTAAGAGTAGTGGATCGATTGCGATTGGACCAGAACCTGAGAGCAGAAGTGGGCCGTCACCACGGCAGCATTCGTCAGTTCTGACCAGCCCTGTTAAACCTCTTCCTAGATCAGTTCAGCCAACTCCAGCACCAGAACCATGGACTGCTTCAGCTCTAAGGACTCAAGCTGCCAGGCAGAGGTTTTTCCTTTCAGCCTCGGAGGCCTCTACGACCCAGAACATGATTGAACCAAAGTGTAAAGAAGGAAATGAGACATCGATCTCTCCAAAATTGGCCAAAGGAAACTGCAACAATAATAACAAAGCTTATAGCTGTGGACTCAGCCCAGACAATGAGTAAGGAAAAGTGGAGGCTAAGGCATTCTATTTCATCACATCTCATATAACTCATGCTTTGTTGTAGTACCACTGCAGTATATATATATATATCTGTCAGTAGCTATATGCATTCTAACAGGTAATGCAGCAAATTGATTTTTAGTCTGTGTATAATGTTAATGTATATGATTTTAGGTTCCAATTCTCTATCAGATTATGCCAAGTAGATTTTGTGACTAATTCAATTATCAAGCAGTGTGATGCAAGTTTAAATAGTAAATAATTCAAGAGACTTTTTTTCTCTCCAGATCTGTTCAAGTCTTCAGCTCAAAGCAGGAAAGATGTGGCTTAGGCACAGAAATCAAAGCCGGACATTTCTGCATTTCTCTCACTAACACCTGCAGCATGGAGACCTCATGGCTGAGTGGCATAAACAAAGAGCACACTAGACCTCCTTCTTCCCTCTTCATTGCCAGAGGTGCTGTTTGCGTGCCCATGACCTTTGCTTATATAGACTATGGTCTGTGTTAAAATGCTTTTTAAAGGTTGCAGAGGAAATATTATTATAAACATCGAATATAAGCAGAGAGGACGAGTGCAGACGCACGGAACGAGCAATATAAAAAAGCGTGTTTTTCATTTAGTCCACCACAATGAGTCCGAATAACTTGTGATGTTTTTTCTTTTCAACATGACCTGTAGCGTTTTTGCATTTTACATTTTTTTATACATCTCAAAACTACTTTAAATAATATAATTTGATTATGTATGACTCATGCTTGTTTGTTGGGTATATTTTTTTCTCTTATGGTTATATCCAAAGATGTAGGGTGCTGTGAAGGCCAAAAGTTGAAGACGGCTTCAAATGAACCAGGATTAAAGTAAGTTCATAACTTGGTTATTTCTTTTATCTATAAAGTGTGGAATAGAAGAATAGTCAATTTACTGTGTAAACAGGGGCAGCTGGTATAAATGGCCTGTGGATTCCTGCAGCTGTTCCGCAACAGTCATACCAGAGTAAAAGATTCGCCTAGATTCGATTTCCATCAGGAATGATATTTTCCATCAGATTTTGCTGAAGCATACATACAATGCATTCATCAACAATTTGCACAAACCTTCTGTACCTTACTCATCAGAACTAGTGCCGCTGTGCTTATCGTGTCGACAGTCACCGTGTTTACCTTGGTTTTGTTTTATGCTGTCCTTTTAATTTTGCACTAAATGTTGCACATGTGCAATTTTTGTAGTTAGTTTTGAGTACTGTTACAATAAAATTGTATTTAAGTGCAAGTAAAGTTATCAGTTTAAAAATCTACTCAAGTAAGAAGTAGCTCTGCTCACAGTAAATGTGGGGTGGGGGATGCTAGTGTAGTTCAAAAAGGATAAGGGGATATCAATCTTATTTTTAATTGAAAAAACACCTTTACAAATTAAAGTGCGATTATAAAAACAAATACAATTTAATTAATTAAAAAACAAAAAAACACCACAGTTTATGACTTAAGTCTGATGTGAGTTATGCACAAAAAATCTCCTGTTATAATGGTTTTAATGATGATTACAGACAGTGAGTGCACACAATGAACGACTTTCGATTCAACGGCATTTCACTTTTAGCTGTGTTTGCATCACTGACATCTGTCTGGTCTGTCTCCATCTTTCTTCTTTTGTGAGTTAAGTGCGTTTGGTTCCCACCTCTTTTTTTATGTCACACCTTGGTTTTGGGGGAACTTTGCTTGTTTCATTGTGTACTGCACTGTATATATTTGGAATGACAATTTAAATCCTACTTGACTTGATCTGCAGTGACATAGAAGGCATGTGTGAAGTTGTGTGTTTTGGTTGTAATGAACGTAAATTAAGTACTTTTCTTCCAGCAAAAGCATTTGGATGAGAAACTAAACATAAATTGATCAAGAGATGTGGTTAAGATGTTGGACATTTGTTTGGCAGGTCATGACTTTAAATCTCAGCACCATCCAAGCTGCCACTGCTCTGCCTTTAAGCAAGGCCCTTAACCTTCAACTTCTCAGTTGTATAAAATAATCTTTCTGGACGTTAATAATAATTGTTCGGCCTTTATAACAATATTCAGCCTTTTCCAAAAATGTTGAAACAAAGTATTATTTAGGCAAAAAAATAATTACACAGGAGAATTGATATAGTTTGGAGGTGTGTGTAGGAAACCTAGCATGAATCCAATTGGTGATTCTGAAAATCTTATACACAGATGCCTATCAGTGTGAGTTTGTGTGTAATGCATTGCTTAAAAATCATAGTTGTGAGTGAGACTGGTTGCTAAGATGACAGAATCTGACCACAGAGGCTTTCTTTTATTCCTATTCTTATGTTAACTTCTCAGGGTGTGCTAAACCTGAATTTGTTTCTAGTTCAACCTTGCTTTTACTTTTCATTTTGTCTTCATGTGTGTATCCATTACGCTATTATTTGGAGAAGAAAGGTGATAAATCATATCTTTGCCTACTGAAATGCTGTTTTTTCTCTAGAACGTTTTCTGAGGATAATGCTGTGACTCCTGAAGAAAACAAACTGGTCTGCCATGATAACCAGCTGAGTCACCAGTGCACTGCTTCAGTGCCAGGATTCCAGACTACAAACACTGCACATTTTGCTAATTTCTATACTCATAAATCTCCCATCACAGACTCTGCTGTTTCAGGTATGCCCCCTACTTCACAGCCATCTGACTTCATGTTCTGTATTTTCCACACAGTTTTTAATCACATCAGTATACAGTATCATTACTGAATATTGTAAAAACTTCCCTTAGATGCTTTAGTATGGGATTAAGAAAAAAAGACAAGTATTTTTAATAGACTGTCCGAAGCTGATGTTTGACACGTAACCTGATAGTGGCAACTGACAGGTGATATCACAGTCGCTCACGCTACAGCACAGCTGCAGAATTCTTACCACCTAATGATCATTTCATATTGAAGAAGCTGTACCAGGTGATTTGTGCAGTATGTGTTCTAACAAGCCATGTGGCAGCAGCACAATACATACAATCATACAGATACAGGTTTAGAGCTCAGGTTAATGTTTTTACTAAACATTTAAACAGGAAACTCCACTAAAGTCTCTAGTCAAATTGTATTTTTATTTGTTATTTACACCCATCAGTTATAACATTATGAGTGGTGAACAACACTGATTATCTCTTCATCATGGCACCTGTTAATGGGTGGTATTTATTAGGCTGCAGGGGTACATTTTGTCCTCAAAGTTGATGTGTTAGGAGCAGGAAAAATGGGCAAGGGTAAGGATTTGAGCGAGTTTCACAAGGGCTTTATTGTGATTGCTAGATGACTGGGTCAGAGCATCTCCAAATCTACAGCTCTTGTGGACTGTTCCTGTGGTGGTCAGTATCTATCAAAAGTGGTCCAAGAAAGGAACAGTGGTGAACCGGTGACAGGGTCTTGGATAACCAATTCTCATTGATGCACCTCACCAAAAGACGAGAACCAAAAAGAGGAGCTTCTGTTGCTCAAATTGCTGAAGAATTTAATGCTGTTAATAATCAATGTGTCAGAACTGTTTTGGCAGCAAAAGGGGGGCCAACACAATATTAGGCAGGTGGTCATAATGTTATGCCTGATTGATGGTCATAAAGATATCCCTTATACGATAAATTATATAAAATATCAGTAAAAAAGACTTAAACGGGAAAACAACATTAGCTTGCTCTGCAGAAATGATGCATAACTCAAATAATCAGTCTTTACAATTGTGGTGAGCAGAAACGCATCTCAGCATGCCATGGCTTGCTCATCATTGATAAATGCACACCATTCACCTTAACTTTTAAAATTCTGTAAAGCTGCTTTGAGACAATGTCTGTTGTGAAAAGCGCTATAGAAATAAACTTGACTTGACTTGACTTGCATAAAACATTGAATATTAAGGTGGATGGTCAGTTTAGGAAATGGAAGATTAGAAAAAGGACTCTAAGTCAAGTCAAGTCAAGTTGGTGTCTAAAATAACTCCCAGGTCTTTTGCTGTTGAACTAGTAGTTATAGAACATCCGTCTAAATGCAGGTTGAAATGCTGGAGTTTCTGTGTACTGGTTTTTGGGCCGATGAGCAAAATCTCCGTCTTATCAGAATTTAATAATAGAAAGTTATGAGTCATCCAATCCAATCTTTAACACATTCAGTTATCCGAGCAAATTGAGCTGTATCGTCTGGTTTTGATAAGATATATAGCTGAGTATCATCAGTGTAACAGTGGAAGCTAATCCAATGCTTTCTAATAATATTTCCTGAGGGAAGCATGTATATTTATAAAAGCAGGGGTCCTAGAGCTGAAACTTGTGGCATGCCATAATTTACTTGCATTAACCTGAATAGCTCTCCATTTAAGTCTACAAAATGGTAACAACAGACAGGTACGATTTAAACCGGCTTAATGCCTGTCCCTGAATTCCGGTGTAATTTTGTAAGCAATCAAGGAGAAGATCATGATCTATAGTGTTGAACTGGAAGACTGGTCTATTTTCAGACTTCAGCTGTCAGTAAGTATAGGATCAGGATTGTCTTTTATTAGATCTTATAGAGTCTTGAGTTGGCGATGTGTTTTGGGGCATTGTCTTGCTGCATAATAAAGTTCTTCCCAATTAGATTAAAGGCATCTCTCTATACATTGGCAGACAGAATGTTTCTGTAGGCTTCTGAATTCATTCTGCAGCTACCATCATGATTTACATTATCTGTAAAGATTAGTGAGCCTTTTCCTAAAGCAGCCAGCCTTTGACTCCATTGTACTTGAGCTTTGAGCATGTATGATTTGGATCATTAGCAGATCCTTTGTTTGTCCACTCTTTGTTTTCTCGCCAAGTTGTTTAACACACCTAAATGTAAAAATCAGCAAATGTGTATAGCAAAGAAAAGGGAACTGGTTTGACTTTTCTAACACATTCATTCTCTTACCCATAAATCCTCTTTTCTCCATAGTAAACCCCTGGGTTTTGCTATTTTACTATCTGCACATTTGGATTAGGTTATAGTGAATGTGTCATTTTTACTTACAGGCTCTAAATGTGAGCATTCCTTAGCGAGCTCATCACCCAGATGCACACTGCCATGTACAGATCAACACCGTGGAGACCTAGCTGAATCTAGTAAGGCGTCACCTTTTTGCCCTGTGATTAAAATCACACGAAGCCTTCAGGTAACAAAAGTCTGATGTGTGCTCTGGTTTTTAGGTTGTATATCAGGAGGGGACAAATTCTGTCCATCCCTGCCACCTCTAGTGGATGACAGAATCTCCTTCAGACCTTTACAGCATAGAATTGCATACTCTGCAGGACAAGGTAACTTGTGGTTATTATAGAAAATGATGCATTCCAAAATGACAATGGTTCAATCTTATTGGTGTGATGTATATGTGGGCTTAATATGTGGGCTTTTAAGTCCTCACTTGGTCGTATAAGCTCTGACGACTGGGTATGCAATGGTTCTACAGTCTGTCATTTTAGTTTCTCTTGTTCCTTAGCTGAAAAGGAAAGTGTGCCATTTGAGAACAGTTCACAGCCCGAAACTGTGTCACTCACAGTAAGTACACTCGTGAGAGTTCACCTTCACCTGTTCAGCTTAACTTTAGGTCACTGTCTTAAAACTATCACCACACACACACACACACACACACAAATTATATTTCTTCTTGTGCAGATCAAGCCTCACCACATCCCAGTCGAGCAGATCACTAAGGAGCTGCAGGAAATTGAGAACAGCCTGAGTGATTTGGAGAAAGCGGGAATTGACCTGGAGAGACGACTCCGTAGCTGCGAGGAAGGTAGGAAAAGAGAGAGCAGGTTCCTCCTGCTGTTCATATTATTGCCTTCTTGATTCACTTGCTTTTTCAAAACATTTGACCCAGACTATGAGCTTTTCTTTCTGCGGGCCACTGTGACCCAGCCTCTTTGATTTGCTCAAAGTAATAGAAAATGAAAAAAAAATATAGCCTTTTAGGGAGCAGGGAATTGGCACTTCATGCTGGTCATTATGATAGCTGTGTGCATTAATTGATTTTATAATGAGAAACGAATCTTGTTTTGAGAACCGTTAGCTCATGCAACTTTCTCGTGGTTTAGCGCCACTATGTATGCTTGTTGACACCAAGTTGACATAAATGAGATCAGTTGCGACTCAGATGTGTTGTAGTTGGGGTGGGTGTGTGTTTGGAGGGTTCCAGCCTCATTCCAAACCTGTTAGTGGAGCCGGTCCACCTGGGAGGTGGAATTCCGTCGCAGCCTTGAGCGGTGGGCGGTGAACAATAAAGAGGCGCACATATCCAGCAGCCAGAGCCAAATGAGGCGAGGCACGGGGGAAGCTCTCTGTCCTCCTGCGGGATTCTGGGAAGGAAATGGAAAGAGACAGCATTTTGTAGTCAGACTGATGGCTAAGAGGGGACAGGGACACCTGATTGGCTCATTTCAAGGTCACCACGGCCTGAGCTCCTTGATATCATCTGCGTGCCGCCGCACTCACCTATTCTGGACCAAATCGAGCCCGGTGCTTGATCGAATTACACAAATGTCTGTGTGTGTGAGCGAGCTGTATCAGACCTCAAGGCAATGTCAATGGCACAACAGACATTCTGGACTGCATTATGGAGCTATATTACTTGTGGCGTAAAGCCTGACTCGTATTTCCGACAGATACACACCAAGCATTTCGCCGCAAAATGGTTGTTTCCTCCAGAGCATATGTAATCACGATTTCTGCTTGGGGTGGCATGTATGGTCTATCTTCAGCCATAAGAGAATTTCACTGTCTTCCCCCATGTGACCTTGGCTTGTTTTGCAGAGGGCAGCGGGGACATTTTGGTGGATCCGTTAATGGTGGAATGGTTCAACTTGATTCGGAAGAAGCAAAGTTACATACGGAGGGAATCCGAGCTCATGTACATGTAGGTTAATATTTTACACAAATTTAAATACAGTTTAATCTCTGAATGGTGTTCTGTTTGCAATATAGAGCTGTATAAAGACTACAGATCTTTAAATTTGAATTGGAATAAAATTCAGCTGCACATCCTGTTTATACACGATTTATGATTGATTGTTCAATTTCTTTTTCAACTTTTCTTTTTAACAGAGCAAAAACTCAAGTTTTAGAGGAGCAGCAGCCAGGAGTGGAAGGAGAGCTCAGGAGACTTATTAATAAACCAGGCAAGACTCAAAACACATTTTATTTCCCCAGTAGTATTTCCTCGATCAGTTGATGTCCATGGTGATATTTAGTGTATTGTGCAGTTAAAGGGACAAGCTGCAATAATTTTGACTGAAACCAAACATGTTTATTTATATTTGTTTTTGTATTTTTTTTGTCTCAGAGCATCTGAAAAGCCCTTCAGAAAGGAGGAGAGAGTCTGATCTTATGAAGAGGCTGGTGGAGATCGTCAACGACAGGAATGCCATTGTGGACGGCCTGGAGGAAGACAGACGGAGGTCAGCTGTTCTTAACCGCAGTGTGTCAGATTTTGTACAGTTAAGACACTAATATTTAATTAT
>NC_060905.1:7166339-7186339 GCF_014805685.1 Silurus meridionalis | reverse complement strand
CATGGCATGTTTGTCCCTTATTCCAAGTTAAAAGTCTGTCGGTTTGATCTTGGTGTCATCCTCATCAGCTATCTCTGGTAAATTAATGAGAAGGGTAACTGGCTGTGTAATCTACCCTTGACGTTGACCTCTGCAGACCTTATGTCCTTATCATGCTCCAAATCAACCAAAAGGTTTTTGGTAGCTGGGGATTGACCATCATAACAACAAACCCAACTGCAAGGGTTTTAGTCTCTGCATGCCATTTGTGTCATAGCTGGAGATTAGGTAAGCAGTGTCTAACAAAGCTTGACCAAAAATAATTAGTGAGAACTTGACTTTGTCTCTATCTACGTCGTCCTATGGATTCATCGGTGGAGTATAACACTTGAGATAAAGAGCTGTCTGGTTGCCACATAAGCGAGAGATTTGGGGTAATTGGGTCTAAGTCTGCTACATTGGAGGGGACATAACCTAGAGGTTTGCTATTGAGAATTCCCTCTATTTCGAAAAGTACTGTTTGAAGAACTTCTTCTGTTACTGTTTGTGCACCTACTACTGTATGGAGGGCATTTTTAAGAGATCGGATCTCCTTTTCCCAGCTGCCACCAAAGTGAAGGGCATTAGGCAGGTTGAACAGAAATTCAATATTTTGTTTGGCAAGGTGTCGTTGAAGTTCCTGGCTGCAATTCATTAAGGCATCTCTTAACTCTCTCTCTCCACCCTGAAAGTTAGTGCCCTGGTCGGATAACAGTTCTAAGGGGGTGCCCCGGCGTGCTATAAATCTCCTCAAAGCCATGAGGAAGGAATCAGTGTCTATAGCTGTGAGGAGCTCAATGTGTACACATCACGCCTTGAGACACTTAAAGATTATTCCCCATCTTTATCAATGGGCTGTAAAGGAATGCCTTTGAGGTGTTGGTATCTCTGCTGGAGTGTTGCAATGGGATAAGAGTGCTCAACCAAATGTGATCAGAGGTAAAGGCATTCTGGATCCAGTAACTCCATTGGGGCTGCGATATAGAGCGTACTCTAAAGGAAACTGTTACCCCATTGAGTTTCTTGACATCTTGTCGAATAGTTCTTAATGTTAAATCTTCTTTTTGTCCTTGTAGCCCTAGTTTCTGAACTGCAGCTGGGAGTAGCATGGTCCTTTCTGATCCACCATCGAGCACTGCATAAGTGTTCAGGGCTCGACTACTGTGCTGCAATACAAAGGGACCCTCAGCAGAACACGCCTGGAACCCTAAGACCTGTCCAGATACAGGGTTCTGCTCATAGAACTCACTAGAGAGATACTCTCTGTTTGAGATCAGCCATTACCCTTATGAAGGATTTCAAATTGTTTTTCACTGCACAGACGACAGGGCTTTTTTAAAGTACAATTTTTAGCTAAGTGTAATCATCCACATTTCCAACAATGCCTGCTGTCCCTGATCCACTTGACCATCTGATCTGTACTAAGTGCCTGGAAAGTGGTGCACTGGCTTAAGTAATGTTTGGTATTTTCGCAGTATGGGCACAGAAGTCTGATCTGTTCAGATCCCTGTGCTGGCTCGGACTGATGCAAGGGCGTCAGCATCTGCTTTTATAACTGCTTTTGGGTGTTGCTCAGCTCCATGCAGGACAGAAGTGAGTTTATCTTTGCTACTGGGCCTGGTTTTGGCTGCACCATCTTATGTGTCAGCTCTTTCCTCTGATTCGAGCTCTTATGGATTCAAGCTTGAGCCACTCTGCTAGATCAGTAGAGTGTAGGAATTCGGATAAGGCGGGTGTCGTCTGAATGAGGCACACAAATCCGAGGGTAATTTGGTGAGTGAACATGCTACATGTGAGCTGCACCGTAGTTTCGCATCTTCCTTAGGACCTAATGACTTCAGGAGACCTACGAGAGCTTGAATTTGGAGGGGAAACAAATCATCTCCACGCTGTACATCAGGGGCATCCATGGCTGCTGCTATCTTAGTTAAGGCTAACTGATAAGGTAGTCCGTATCTTTCAGTAAGCGCAGTCATAGCGTCTGTGTATGGCCACGGGAATTTATGAATTAATCTGCTATTAGGCGAGCCTCTGGAAACTTAAGGTGTTCTAGGAGAACCAGATACTTAGGAACTAAGAGCTCAGATGCATCAGCAGAGAGAATGTTATCAAGGGTTAACATTAAATAAGCGAACTTGCTAGGGTCAGGACTGGTTTAATTTGGAATTGTTGGATGCGGGCCCTTATAGGACATCTCCGGAGATACAGTACTCTGAAGCCGCCCCATCAAGAAAGGATATTGTAGATTATGATCGGCATCATGCTGTGGGCTTGTCCCGTAGGCATATGTATCTACTTCTGACTTTAAGGGACTCTAGGTGGCACTTGAAGTCCGCAGGGAGTAGGTTGTAGAATATAGGGCACTGGCTTGGGCACCGCTGCCGCAGGTGGTTTATTGATAGTTCGGGGCGATGGGACTGGAGTCTCTTTCTGAACTCACCCCTTCTGAACTCCTGTAAGATCTTTTAGTCTTTACATAATTTGAAAACAGACATTTGTAGCAGTGATGCCTGTTGTGTTTAGTATTGGATATAAAATGTAAAGATTTGGTGCAACAATCTTGAAGACCGGGCCCTGTCTGTAACTGTGGAGAAAGTGCAAGCACGAATTTCTTTAAATACTCCTTAACAACTTACGAAATATCTACTATTATTGCAGCAAGTCTCTTAAGAAACTGCCAGTTTTTAGACAAAGGGGATGTTCAGTCAAATTTTCTGAAATGTATCTCAATTTACACTGCCGTCTCTAAGGTCATGTTGTAATTACAAAATGTGTCTGCTGATTTTTCTCCATGGACTTGGCAAAGTGGTGTGTACATCTCTTAGACATGGTACAGTTCATACTGAAAGTATTCACACCCTTTCTTTGTTAAATTGTGTAAATATTTTTTTTCATACCAGTCTACACTCAATTTGGTGTAAAGACAAAGCAAAAATAGAAAAAACCCAACATAAACTACTTTATTGATATAAGTAGAGCTGCTGCTATTGATTATTTTAGAAATCGAGTATTCTACCAATTATTTCGAGTCATCGGATAAAAAGTATTCTTCCTTTATTAAAGAGCAATACCAAATATACAAAAGAAAATAAGACGGGTTTTAAAATGAACAAGTAATTTGTTTCCTTTTAAAAAAAAAAAAATTATTATTGCTTACATTTCATACAAGAATATCTGTAAAAACCAAACTCATTTAGTGCATTTTTAAATTTAGTTTCATTGCCATATTACATCAAAATGTAAATATAAATAACTCTTAAAAAAAATTAACGCACTGTACAGTGTTTTCTTTATAGTTTTCTTTTTAGTTTGAACTGATCTCAAACTTTGGAAACTTTCTGTCGTTTTCTTTGGCCTAAATCCTATGAAAGCTCGTTTCTGCCACATTAAAAAAGTTTGCCTAATTTTAACTTTATTTCTCGTAAACATCCAACATTTCTGGTGCATCCACCGGTAACCATGTTTGGAGCTGTTGGTGTATGAACGAGGCTCCTTTGCTTCATCTTTCTTGTTCTTCTCCAGAGCTGATCGTTAAAGTTCTCTCCAGAGATCGGAGGCTATTATTTTCAATGAGTAAAGCTTTCTGGCACTACAGAGGGGGTGACAATGCCTGACTGGCTAAAAAACTCGGAATGAGGCAAACTTTTTTTATAAAAAAAACGGGCCTCCATATGAATCTTCTTCTCACCTTGCTGTTTCTCCCCATTCCTACATTTTTCATTCTACAGCGTCTTCTGTGTTCCCTGTCCAGAGCGCTTCAGAGTTTAGAGAGTGGTACGTCTGTAATAATGGTCTGTGAGAAACGCAGTGCTCCATGTGTAGTTAAATGGACTAAATTAATTTTTGTAATAGAGTTACTTAAGGAATCGTTACAGCCCTAGATATCAGCATTCATGTCTGTTTAACATTTAGCTCAGGTGCATCCCATTTCTCTGAAATCTGATCTTTTACTCTCAGTGTGGCAAAGTCAATTAATTGGACATTTTGGAAAAGCACAAATCTGTCTATTTAAGGTCTAGAGCACCCCAAAAACCCCAAAAGGTCATGATGTCAAAGGAATCAGCTGCAGAGCTCAGATACAGGCTTGTGTTAATGCACAGATCTATCGATAGAAGGTTCCTATGAGCACAGCATCCTACATTCTTAAACAGAAGTAGTTCCTAGAGCCGGCAACTGAGGAAACCAAGCAATCAGAGGAAAAGGGCCTTGATGACAAAAAACTTGATATATAGGGATTGAATGTCTTGAGAGAGCTTATGAAGACATTCTGTTCAATTGTGTGCTTGTATGGTTGTTATGGTCAGGTGTCCAGATAACTTTGGCCTTATCGAGTATTTCATACAGGTGATGCTTTTATTTGATCGATGAGACAGATGTTATGAGATAGATGTTTTAAGGAGTTTAACACACTCTTCACTTATATCTTTGAAGTTGACGCTTTTTACCATCACAAAGATTTGATTGCATAATTAATTCACCTTATTTCTCTTCAGCAAACTGTGGTAAAAAGTCTGGATAATGCTACTTTCAGTGGAAGTGGGTATCACAGGTAAGATATTATAAAAATATTATCTAGGTCTCAAGTATACACGGTACATTTATGTCATGTTGAGATGATCATATATTTCTTTTTCAGCCTCGGCATAATATATGGAGTATTTTCGTTTGCTAACTTATTCGCTCCCTGTGTGGTAGCAGTAATCGGACCACGGTTTACCATGTTCTTGACTGGCATTCTTTACAGGTGGGTAACACAAATTACACAAGTCCAGTTCCTTTAGTGAATATTAAATGGATATGTATTTTAATACCCAATTGTTTTCTGTCTATTAGTGGTTACATCGCTGTATTTATAACTCCATTAACCTGGTCCTTTTATTTGACCTCTGTGCTGATTGGGATGGGAGCAGCTTGTAAGTATTCACTTGTTTTCAGACGTTTCATTCAAAAATGTGCAGAGAACATCACGTGACCTTTGTTATAGATCATCTATGGTAATATATACAGCAATAGAGCCATGTTGCCAGGTTTAGATTTGTAGTATCTAATAAGGTATTAAAGGCTAATCCTGTACAGTCACAAATAAGTTGCATGATTTATAATGTTTTGTGAGGGCCCTTAGTTTTAAAAAAATTACGTAACCCCCTTTTTTTTAAAACCACAGTGCTTTGGACGGCTCAAGGGCGTTTTCTTGTACGGAATTCGGATGCATCCACCATTAACAGGAACACAGCAATGTTTTGGGCTTTGTTGCAATGCAGGTAATTGAAACCAGCTGCTTAAAATTTAATCTACCATAAGAAGGAATGTGCAAAATGAACAATTTACTTAAAACGTAGGAATGTTTGCTACCCTGTGAATTGTTCACTGCAAATGTCTTACTGCTACATAATTTCATTGTTCAAATTTGATTCCTTTTCAGTAACATTCCTTCTTTTTTTTTTTTTTTTTTCCCTTTTCAGTATGTTGTTTGGCAATCTTTATGTTTACATAGACTGGAAAGGAAAAACAGACATATCAGGTAACTTAAAATGTCTCATAACGTATAATGATCGTGAAAATCATTATTCATTTAGAAAATGTATTCACAGCATTGTTTGTAAAGACAAGAAAAACACAGGGTTGGCAATTTTAACAGCACCCATGAGGTCTGAAAACTCTTGAATTTGAGTTCTTATTACAGGCAAGATTTCTCTAGTTGCTCCTATGAGATAAAGAGTATTGCAGTATTGGTAGATTAAATAAAATAAACCACCTTATTTCTTATTCATGCATTCTCTTACATTTTTGTATTATGTCTTATGTTTTTAATATGAATGTTGCAGAGCTAAATTAGAAAAAGACTTTTATGAATACTGTAGACATGGCAGATGCCCTCATCCAGAGCATACATTTATATCCCATTTATACCCCTGAGCAGTTGAGGCTGAAGGTCTTGCTCAAAGGTCAGCAGTAGAAGATTGGTGGTGTTGGGATTTAAACTCATGACCTTCTGATCCGAAGTCTAACATCTATCCACTGAGCTGTCAGCTGTCTGTAGGGCTCATTCTTTACATTGTATAATTTACATGAGATATATATATACAGTACAGACCAAAAGTTTGGACACACCTTCTCATTCAAAGAGTTTTCTTTATTTTCATGACTATGAAAATTGTAGATTCACACTGAAGGCATCAAAACTATGAATTAACACATGTGGAATTATATATGGAATTATATACATAACAAAAAAGTGTGAAACAACTGAAAAATGTCATATTCTAGGTTCTTCAAAGTAGCTACCTTTTGCTTTGATTACTGCTTTGCACACTCTTGGCATTCTCTTGATGAGCTTCAAGAGGTAGTCACCTGAAATGGTCTTCCAACAGTCTTGAAGGAGTTCCCCAAGAGATGCTTGGCACTCTGCGGTCCAGCTCACCCCTAAACCATCTCGATTGGGTTCAGGTCCGGTGACTGTGGAGGCCAGGTCATCTGGCGCAGCACCCCATCACTCTCCTTCTTGGTCAAATAGCCCTTGATGCCTTCAGTGTGACTCTACAATTTTCATAGTCATGAAAATAAAGAAAACTCTTTGAATGAGAAGGTGTGTCCAAACTTTTGGTCTGTACTGTATATATATATATAATATAATATATTCCATCTATGAATATAAACAAATCAGGTCTATTGTATCAGGAGTCAACGTTTATTATGAGGAACATGAAACTGACAAATGTCCTTGAATAATAAACCTAATTTCAGAAGTTTTTTATTTAATTTCACTCTGGCCCCTCTTAGACAAAGATAGAAGAACAATGTTTATTGCTCTGTTGGTCGTGTCTGCACTTGGAACACTAAGTTTCCTCCTCCTGAGAAAGTCAAGTCAAGATGAGGAAGAGGAGGATATTCTCTCTGAAGACGAAGGCCAGTCCTTGATGTCGTCCCAACTAATGTACATTAAACCCTATAATGATTATTTATAAGGTTAAGATTAAACATAGCAATTCCTTAGGTGTGACTGTGTAAATATTTTAATACTTGCTCATGTTACAGATTTAATCAGCGAGCCAGCTCTTCCATAGAGGAGGTCAAAGCAGATTTCAGTAAGTGAAATCTTGCCTTGCGCATGTTATTTTAATTGTGCAATATACTGTATCACAACACGCAAGACTTGTGTGCCTTGATAACCAATGTGATTGAAAAAACAAACAGGATTGTGTTCTCTAGGAACGGATTGTTTTTGAGGGACTTGACTACGCATGGATTGAATTAGACCCTGACTTAGAAAGCATGCAGCTGTTAAAATGTGAAATAAAGCATTCTGTGTGGTGCTGGTCTGCAGAGTTTTCCTTTTCATCATGAAATTCTCTCGAATTCACAAATACTTGTACAAAATCCCATTCTTTAAACTGTCAAAAAAAGTCACAACAAGAACTTATAATACAATTTTCCAGTGACAAAGCAAATGGTTTATAATATTTTTGCAAATTTTGACCATTTATTTCTGTTCTATTTTTTAAAGAGAACATTTTGCACCTTTTTGGCACGAAAAGTATATTACTGTTAAGCTTCTCCATGGCTTACACTGGTAAGTTGGATATAATTATAACATATTGTATTATGTTACATCATTCCTTTTACTCATCATATGTGGATTAATATAATTCCTGTGAGCAGTGTTTACTCCTTTCAGGTCTGGAGCTTTCTTTTTACAGTGGTGTGTACGGGACTTGCATTGGAGCTACGAGGGATTTTGGCGACGACTCCAAAGCCCTGATCGGCATTTCTGGCATTTTGGTGGGAATCGGAGAGATCGTTGGTAAGCAGACATTCATTCAATGATTAAAGCAGATTAATTATTTACAAGCTTTTTAATGCATCGTTTGGCAACCCATACAATTTATTGGCTATAAAGCAACAAGCTGTTTTCAGTACACCTGTAGAGGATCTTGGGGATTCTTGCATTGAAAACATTTCAAGCTCTTTTATAATTTAAAATCTTTTGACAATAATACAGATAAAGGGGTTTTCTGGGGAGTTCAGTCAAATTTGAACACTGAGAGACTTTGTTTATGATAGAAAAATATGTAATATATATATATATATATATATATATATATATATATATATATATATATATATATATATATATATATATATATATATATATATATATATATGAATCTTCAATTCTATATAGAATATATTCTATATAGAATTGAAGATTCATAGTGTATATATATATTGTGTATATTTATATATATATATATATTGTGTATATTTATATATATATATATATATATATATATATATATATATATATATATATATATATATATATATATATATATTCTATATAGAATTGAAGATTCATAGTGTGTGTGTATATATATATATATATATATATATATATATATATATATATATATATATATATATACACTATGAATCTTCAATTCTATATAGAATATAGGGTATAAAGCATTGTCTACAGTGCCATGTCCAAATATTTTTAATTTTAGTATTATCTTTAGTTCAATAATGTATAATATTGGTTCCTTTATCTTTACAAAAACCTACACAGAACAAAAGGACAAAAATGCTCTGAGCTAGTATAAGTCCTGCACAGGCCATGTTAAACCATGTGTGTTGATCAGAATCTTGCATATGATGTCATACATCAGCTCCAAGGACGCAAACTTGGCATGAATCACCCTGTCTTCATTTCTGTGGATTTAACAGGAAAATAAAAGCTGGATGCTACGTGTACAGAATAAATTCATTTTTCTTTCTGCTTGCTTTATAAATTATAGATGTATTATCTTCAAAATAAGACTATAGACTATGTTACAGTACATTTCTGAATAATATATGCATTTTAAAACACACCTGGGTCACCTACTTTTGAATCAATCCCTCTCTCTCTATTCATCTATATATGTGTTTGCCCCTAAAGCTAATAACTGGTTGGCCCACCCTTAGCAGCAACAACTGCAATCATGCGTTTGCGATAACTTGCACTGAGTCAGTTACAGCGCTGTGGAGGAATTTTGGTCACTCATCTATGCAGAATTGTTGTAATTCAGCCACATTGGAGGGTTTTTAAGCGTGAACCGCCTTTTTAAAGTCATGCCACAGCATCGCAATAAAATTTAGGTCAGGACTTTTGGGGTAATTTTGCCACAGAAAACATCTCAAACGACTCGTTGCAGCGTCGTCATAATTTTGCCAAATCATGTCAAATGTGCAGATTTTCCAGTTTCATGCAGAATTTTGTGTTTTTTCGCACTTTGTTTTAACTTGCTGTCCATGATGAAATCACGGATGTGGTAACGCACATAGTCATAATAGCACCAGTTGCACAGCTCACTGATGTACATAGGACATATTCTTTTGGCGCACTGACTTACAAAGATTGGTGACCCCTGTGACTGTGCGTGCAGCCTTGTTCTGCCATCTGTTGGCATGTTACAAAGAAGTACTTTTTCTTTATCAAAGCACAATGCTAAATATGCAAGAGAAAATAAGCCGGGTCTCTTAAAAGGAACATGTCATTTGATTTCTTTTTAGAAAAAGTCACATTTTTATTGTGGAAATTGCATGCATTTAGTGCATTTACTTGTCATATTACATCAAAATGCAAATACTAAAATATATAAAAACAAAAAAATTTATAAAAACAATTTCAAATTACTCTAAAAAAGGTAAATGCATTTTATGGTGTTTATGTTTTGGTTTTAATTTTAATTATCTTTAACTTTGGAAACTTTCTGCAGTTTTCTTTGGCCTGAATCTTCTTCCTGTTCCTCCATTTTTAATTCTGCAGCATCTTCTGTGTTTACCTGTCCAGAGCGCGAGTTAGCGGGTGGTGCGTCAGTAATAATGGTCCGTGGGGAAACACAATGCTCCGTGTGTAGTTAAATGGACTAAACAGAGCATTGAGGCAATTCATTTGTAATTGAATTACTCGAGTTAGTCGAGGAATCGCTTCAGCCCAACACTATCTGCAATCTTCAAAGTCACATGGGCAATATCTCAAAGCTGTTTCATTAATATGTGAAACATAATAATGAATATTGTTACACAAATATTCATTAATTGATCATAAAAAATATTCTTACACAACCAACTTGCAATAGCACATTTTTTATTACTAAGGTGGGCAGAATTTATAATTGTAATTGTAATAGCTTAAAAAAATGTAATAGCTTTTAACTGCTAATGTATTCTCTTGAATAATCCTAATAATTTCATTGTCATATCACACAAGTAAATAACAAACAGAACAACACCTGTCCAGCACTAAACCTGAAAATGAAGGTTAAAAAAAACGTGTAAATGACAATAGAGCAAATAAAAGACATTTAATAGCATGCACAAAACTTTTGAAAATAAATGCATTATTTATTTTTTAGATTAAATAAACTACAGGAAAATAAAAGCAGAAATTTTGTGTTCAAATGACTGTCATAATAATTGCACTGCAGGGTTGTAGTGTAGAAAGTTGTTCTCAGTTATACTAGTTGTTTTAAGCTACAGTTATTCCTTTAATATTATGAACAGGAAAAATAATATCCAACTGGACCATGGACCTAGCTGGACTGAATGTTTCTTGGTTGGTTGCTTTCAGGTGGAGGGCTGTTTGGCCTTGTGTTGAAGAACAACCACTTCAGACGCACATCAGTTGTCTTCCTTGGAATGGTGGTGCATTTTGTGGCCTTCTTCCTAATCTTTCTTAACATCCCAAATGATGCTCCAATGGCTTTTGAAACCAGTCTGCAGCATAACCCTTATCTGACTCCAAGGTACAGTAAAGACAGACTCGGCTCTTACCGTCTTTATTAAATGGTTTCTGCATTACGAATATATTCTGCTTTTTCTTAGTGTGCCCATTGCAATGCTGTGCAGTTTCCTGCTTGGGCTTGGGGACAGCTGTTACAACACTCAGCTTTACAGCATTCTGGGTTGTGTTTACACTGAACAAAGCATTCCAGCCTTTGCTCTCTTCAAGTTTATTCAGGTAAAGTCCTAATTAATGCAGACCTCAGGAGGAAATCAAGAAAATATTGTACATACTAGAATGATAACTATTGCAAAAAAATATACAAATGCTAATTACGCAGTAGTTTAATCTCAGATAGGATTTTCTTCTGCTCACAAAATTATTCCTCATCTTTTGGAGAACAACACCTGGTAAAGTGAACGTAAACTTACACTTTGTTATGGAAGTTTATTAGCAAGTAGTTGTCTGAAGAAAACAATAAAGCTTCCCCTAATCTTATAACTTTACTATTATAAAGTTTTTCTTTTGGCCATATAGTGTATAATCCTGTTTAATGATGCAGGAGCCAATCAGGTGGCATGGTTATATCACGTCAATCACCATAAAGCATCCTTCACAATTTCTTATCAGATATACTTGGGAGCAATCAGTTATCAATTCTGATAAACCTGTTTGCAATCCACTGTTTGCCCCACTGCACATATAATTCATTGTACATAGTCATATTAATATATCTAGTGCAATTATCTTTTGTTTATTCTTACATTTTCTTTTTATTCTTAAATTTTCTTATTGCTGCTGGTCTCTAAATGCTACCAAACTAATTCCATTGTATCACTACAATGACACTAAAGCCTCTAAGTCTCTAAGTCTAATGGCTTGTAAAATGCTTTTTTTAATTTAAATCCTGAAAGCATTGAAACCAATGAAACCCACATGAAACCAATCTGTAGGAAATTTGGACACTGATCATGAAATTTGTACCAGAGCCCAAAGGCGGACTATATCATTTGTGCCTGAAAAGTGACATTCCATGTTTCCAAAGCTGGTCTAATCCATGTATGTCTAGTCGATCACATGTTTGACACCTGACTCACACTGCAGTTGAACTCCAAACTTTATTTTGGAGCTGGCGAATCCACAAGATGGCTCCAAGTCACCAATTTCAGGTTGAGACAGACTCCCTGGCTCACCTGCAGGCTTGAATATAGGGGACTATTAACTCTGATCAAAGCTGGGCACATTCAGCCTTTTTTGTACCTTTGGGGGCCTTTAGGGGATCCCCTTTTGCCTAAACTTTTGCATCAGATCTATTAATCAAGCATGACCATGAGGTGAGCAGAATGCTCACTATGCTTCCTTCATGACAGGGTACTGAACAATCAGAATCAGGTTTATTGGTCACTATACATACAGCTTGGACTATACAAGACGAGACAAAACAGACGATACGAGACAATACAGACAATGTGAGAGAATATAGACAGTACACGTATTAAATAGGAATACAGAGTATATGACAGATCAGTAATGTACATAAAGTGTGAGAGTGCATGGTTGTGCAAATAACACAACTGTTAGTTTGTAGCTTTTTTCCTAATTCAGGAGCAAATTAGATTTTCTCGGTTTTCTAACAACTAGTATATAAACACATTTTAATATCATGTAGTGTGAGCAGAAATGTTGAAATCTGTTATAGCGAACATTAAACAAACATCTCTAAAATATCTTATTAAAGTGTGTTTCCAAAATTTGTTGTTGGAATACTAAATGTGCTTACAATGATTACTTACATTGTATAACTTTGCTGTGTGGCCACTGACGAACCTCTCTGCCTCTCAGTCTGTTTTTGCAGCAGTGGCATTTTTCTACAGTGGCTACCTGCTTCTGAGCTGGCAGCTCCTCATCATGGTCATCTTGGGCTTCATGGGCACACTGTGTTTCTTCGTGCTGGAGCGGAAACTGAGCGTCTCAGCCGATCCGCCAGAATACTAGCTCTTCTCATTACACCGCAGTCCATTCAGGTTCTGTATTTGCAAAACGTGCACTGCATTTACTGACACTAAACGCATTAAGCAATGATTCTGAAGAGTATTATACATTTGTGGTGTTTGACCTTTGCTTGCAGTGGTATTGGTTTGAACATGCTGTATTGCTGATTGTGATGGGGAAACTCTACAACCTTATAATTTACTACGTGATCATTTTATCAAACCTTAGTTAGATTGGTCTCAGAGGTTTCAAGGCAGATTGGCCAAAAAAAAAAAAACAGATGCTCTGACAGTTCGCTTTGATTCAGTTAAAATATGTGGCATTGAGAGACATTTTGATTGGTATGGAAATTGTTAAAATACTCTGTGGTCTGGCTTATGAAGAAACCAAATAACTACTCCAATGTGTACTTGTTGAATATCCCATTCCAGATGTATTACCCTTATGCAGTTATAATAAGCTCCTTCTAGGAGTTCTTCTAGGAAAGCTTTCGATGAGACTTGTGGCCATGGGCATTTTTGTTCATTCAGCTACAAATCATTATAGTGAGATCAGGAACTGATGTTTGGTGAGGAGACTTCATTTTATCTAAAAGGTGAACACACTTTGTTTCAATGGATGGGACATTGTAATGCTACAGTATGCTAAGGCATTTTATACAATGGTGTGTGTCCAACCGTTGGTTTGGGGAAGGAGCACATGTGGTTGTCCACATACGTTTGGCCATGTCATGTATATTTTCTCTTTATCGTGTGTTGACTCAGTTATCCGAGGTGTAAGATATCATGTAATAAGAACATGACGAATGTTATTTCTTTGTTGTAGTAAGTATTATTTGTGTCTTCCTTTCTGGGTTGCTACTTAAAACTTTCTTTCGGCTTCTCCCATTTGGGGTCGCTACAGCGGATCATCCGCATGTTTGATTTGGCACATGTTTTTACGCTGGATGCCCTTCCGAACGCAACCCTCTTCATTTATCCGGGCTTTGGACCGGCACTAAGGCTTGTGCAACCCTAATGGCTGGGGTTGGTTCCTTGACCAGGGATCGAACCGGGGCCGCAGCGGTGAGAGCGCCGCATCCTAACCACTAGACCACCAGGGAAACTTCTGGGTTGCTACTTGCTCAGTAAGCATATTGGCGAGAAAGCCATAATAATAATGTTAGACACCTAATTACCTTTTTGGGGAAAGATTCATCACACATTTTTTAACATTCTGACAATTAGATGTGCAAGAATGAACATGATCTGTTACCAGAAAGCTGCCTGAAATATTTTCCAAAAAAATGTCAATATAGCTCTTTTGATTTAAACGTTACTTTATATAAGTATCAGCAATTGTTATGTAGTATGCAAGCTATGAAAGACAAAAATGTGTAATACTGAAAAAAAAAAAAAATGGATCACATGTTTCCAGTTCTTGTATTGTTCTTCATCTGTATTGATTTTTTTCCCTGTCTATTTTATATATATATATATATATATATATATATATATATATATATATATATAAAAAAGCTTTGTATCTTTTATAACATACCATACTCAATGCTCTCACTAATCTTGCAGTAGTGCCTGAGTGCTGTTGAAGTATCAGTAACTACAGACTGTTTGTGTTGTCAGTTTTATAATCTAAATGGCAAACATTCACTTTTCAGCACTGATTGAATAATAGCTAAGCAAATGATAATTACTTTATTAATACTAATTATCTTTTAGGGTAAATGTTTTTAATCTCAATATACTGTATATTATGCTTTGTAATATTACAATCATGCAGATTGAGGTTTTTGTCTTTTGTATACTGTACATGATTATGATTGGTATGTATTTTACTATTGTCATATAATGTATTTTCTTACATTTGTCATCTTAAGTCTAATATACAAGTGCCACTGCAAAGCAGACTCTCTTATTTCTTTGGTCATTTACAGGAAACAGTATAACCCAATTAAAGGGAAATTTCATCATGTCCTGTCCACTCAAAAAAAAAAAATAACATCAATGAAGCACCCACTAGAAAGCACGAGCATGTGTTATAAGAATCAACTCAAATTTTCTCTATGCTTGTTTTGTTTTAAACTCAAGAACACCAGAACAGTCTTTAATGTGAGGCAGGAAATTATTGCAATTTTAGCTTGTGAAAGAAGTGGAAAAGTTTTACGTTGTGCCAATCAGATAAATGTCCTGCAGTCCCAAATAGATAATGGAGTATTGATTTCTCTATAGTCAGGCCATAAAAGCTGCGTTTCCTTAATCCATCTGGCATCAGAGTGCAGTTAAAACGCTTGCATTAAAGCAGTCTAAAAGTGTTGCACTAAAATGTTGAGTAATTATTGTATTTATGCTTTCAAGTAATGGATTCAGAAACAAGTGAATAGAGTGCAATAAACCTTTAGAGCTGATGGCAAAAACAACTGTAGGTCACTCTTCTGTTTTTAAAACCCACTCATAATTTGAGGTGTACAGTATATGCAAGTGCTACTATTGGTGTTGTAATGTTTCTAATTGGATCTGCAACAATGAAAGATTTCTGCATTGTCTTTGTAAATCATGTGCTCATTTTCTTTCATACTTGCTGAAAACCCTGTTTCTTTTCAGACCCATTGCCTAACCGAGGATTGCAATGAACGACAGGTGTGAACATTTTGTATAAATGTTTTATTTTGTAAGAAATATAAAATAATGCAGAAAAAAATTGCACAGAATGCAATTAAGCAATACAATACTCAAAGTAACAACATATGTACAGTACAGACCAAAGTTTGGACACACCTTCTCATTCAAAGAGTTTTCTTTATTTTCATGACTATGAAAATTGTAGATTCACACTGAAGGCATCAAAACTATGAATTAACACGTGGAATTATATACATAACAAAAAAGTGTGAAACAACTGAAATATGTCATATTCTAGGTTCTTCAAAGTAGCCACCTTTTGCTTAGATTTGCACACTCTTGGCATTCTCTTGATGAGCTTCAAGAGGTAGTCACCTAAAATGGTCTTCCAACAGTCTTGAAGGAGTTCCCCGAGAGATGCTTGGCACTTGTTGGCCCTTTTGCCTTCACTCTGCGGTCCAGCTCACCCCTAAACCATCTCGATTGGGTTTAGGTCCGGTGACTGTGGAGGCCAGGTCATCTGGCGCAGCACCCCATCACTCTCCTTCTTGGTCAAATAGCCCTTGATGCCTTCAGTGTGATGCTACAATATTCATAGTCATGAAAATAAAGAAAACTCTTTGAATGAGAAGGTGTGTCCAAACTTTTGGTCTGTACTGTAGATGTTCTTAATTTTTTTCAGTTTTTAACTACAAAACCTGAAAGATAAGTGCTTACCAAAGGGGGTAAACAAAGGCACAATAAAGCCCTCCCTCAGTAAATTTTGTGGTTTCTGCAATTCGCATGATGCCGGCATTCAGCTAGAGCAATGAATTTACAAGAAATTCCAGCCACATTAATGAATGTCTAAACAAATCTAACACTGAGAAATCAAAAGTAATGCCTTTGGTAAATGTGGACCTTTTAGATAAAGAGTAAATGTTAATGCATTTTTTTATACTGGTATGCTTGAATATATTATGATTAATACCTCAGAATAACTCTAACTTCAGAATGTAGTTAAATAAATTTGCAGTATTTTGTTTCTTTTTTTTATCGTTTTGTAATATTGTATTCAACTACAATGTGGTAGAGTATTTACTGGTGATGAAATCATGGTTACTATTTAAAAAAACACAGGATAAACATAAACCACAATATATAGTAGCTAGAGAAAGCTATGATTAAAAAGCCATTGTTATATTGTCATAAATGTATTTAAAAGCCCAACTTTGAATGACTTGAACAATGCCTATTATGCATCATAAACGAACGTGAAAACAAGCACAGGAGACTCTAATAAACCAGAAGCAGAATAATTCATTCAGTTTCAGTTCAGTTTGCCAAAATGTTATGCACGTCATCACATTCATCTACTGTAAAAACCTGAAACCTTTTCTGACAGATCTTGTCATGTGTTTGATAAGAATAGACAGGGACATGTCAAGGATACATTCACATTACAAGGAAAAGTGTTTTGTTTGTTTGTGAAACGATAGAAGATATCACACCCAGCTTTCTCCCTTCAAACTAATTATCACATTAGTCTAGACATTTTCCTGTACACTCATTTCCCTCTTTTCTTTCTACTTGTTTATATTTTTGCCTCTGATTCAAGTGTTTCTCAGCAATATCCAGTAAATGAACTTTCACATATCTAACATGTCTAAATATTATGATAAACTGGAATGTTAGTAAGTGACGGAAGAAAAGACATAAGACAATGGACTATAAAGTTTTCATTATTCAAGAGTAATAATTTCCGATTCGAGAGCCTGCTGCTTGGAAATTGGACGCAAGGTGAAAATACACCCTTCATTAGATTCAGTACAAGAGTCACAGACCCGTCCTGGCATGTTTATGGGAACGAGTGTGGAACTCTGTAACTCTGTTGTGCACATTTTATTTTTTGGAAGTTTTCCTGGGTTCTTCAAACACAGTGGGCCACACGCACAAGCCAGACCAAACCGAAAATATCTGCTAGATCTACAAAGGTTTTGGAAGCGCCGATTTTCTTTGGATTCCCATGTACAGGGTATTAAATACCATGTGTCTGTAAATTATCAGGTGTGTAAATGGCATAAATAATTTGTATTTGGAAATACCCATGAAACTCGAAAAAGGTCAAAGTTTCAGAGCTGGAATGACAAGTAAATGGAAAAACAAATCCACAGTAGGAGAGATAAAAGCTAATTTAACACACATATGCCAATTGATAAATATAAATAACAAGTGTAACAAAAAGTGTTCAAGTGTAACAGGGCCTAAAGAGTCCAGAATATGAAGCTAAAATGACAGAAAAGGTGAATTAAATGTGAATAATATGAGGAGAAAAAAAGACTTTATATAGTTTTTCATTTAAAGCCATTATTTTGGTCAATGTTTGCCAGATGACCCTGATGCTGTGTTGGAAAATCAAGCAGGGAATGTGCAACATGATTTTGACCAGATCATCTATCAAATTGGGCACTCCTCCATTTTTCTTTATTTCTTTTTTCAACATTGTACATTAATTATTAAAGACATTTAAACAATGAAATTATGTAGTGAACAAACTGTGTATATATTTTGTTCAAAATAAATGTATTTTAGATTTTTGATACTTCAATGTAGCCACCTTTTGATTTGATTACAGCTTTGCACACTCTTGGAATTCTCTGTCAGCTAATGAGGTAGTCTCCTGGAATGGTTTTCCAAAACTCTTGAGGAGTTCCCAGAGGTGTTGAGTACTTGTTGACTGGTTTTCTTTCACTCTATAGTCTAGTCCACTGTGACCTTATAACCATTCCAGGGGACTACCTTGAGAATCTGATGAGAAAATGTCTTGAGTTTGCCCAGCTGTCACTAAAGTTAAATGTAGCTACTTTGGACAATCTAAAATCTAAAACATGTTCTGGGTTGTTTAACACGTTTTTGTTTACTCCGTAATTCCATAAATGTTCTGTCATTGTTATATATATATATATATATATATATATATATATATATATATATATATATATATATATATATAGTCAAAGTAACTTGTTGCAGATGATGATTTGAAGCTGAGCAATTTAGATTTCCATTAGTCATTTTCTCAGGCTTATTCCAGCTCCATACTGTTTGTTTGTTTATGATGTCATTCAGTAATCTGTCCCCACAGTCTTGTACTTCTTTATGTCAGTGCCCTGCTTGACGTGTTTTGATCTTTAAATAAACCAGTTGTTATTTTTCAGTTAGTTTCCTAATATGTCCCTCTCTTGTTCTCAGTGGTGGTGGCATTAAACAAATCATAGCAAGCCTTGTTCTTTTACACGACCCTTAGATTTAAGTTAAACTTCAGGCTAAGTAGAAGCATTGGGAACTGTGCAATGAAAAGTAAGCCTGAAAGAAACTGAATATTTAAAAACTACATGTTTTCTATAGTGTACATTTATATAATCTCCAAAAGATTTCCCCATAGTTACACTTTAATACAGGTCAACCTAGGCCTTTCCTTAACAAGGTAACTTCACATTTATTCAGAGGAACAGCATAGACTAGTTTGATCAGGTCTTTTCAGAGGCAAAAACACCTATGAAACATTCCACGATGCAGAATATTTCCATAATGCATGCAATTAATTTTTTTTTTCTGTTCATGGGTTCCAGTTAACAAATAATTTTAATAGTTGTTTATTTGACTATATTTAACTGGAATTTTTGCTCTGTGGTTGTTTATCCATACAAAATAGTCTTACAGGCTCATGTGTGCTTTCTTATCCCTGTTCACATTCTCAAGTTAAAGGTAGATGATTGAAGATTGCTATTTTCAAGTGAGAAACACAAAGGAAGTGGTCAGGCAGTTTGCTTTACACTTTCTTTCAGTAAGTTCTGTAATTTTACACGACAACAAAGCGCTTCTTTCTTTTTCCTGAACATCACTAAAGTTTCTCATGTCTAACGAAGAATTATTATTTTATAAGGTTTTTTTTTCCAACCTATCTTGTGTTACTGCCCATCAGATAAGATACTGACATAATAAAAACAACATTCTGTTACCCATACTTCTGCTTTTCTAATACTTCTGCATTTTGTTTTACATTGTTGTAGAGTTATTCGTTTTATTCATGCAAATAGCTGCATTTCCTGAGGCTTGTGCCAAAGTTAGTAAAAAGCATTGTAATATATTGTAACAATCAGAGTAAATGTATATCATTCATATTGCCATAGTTTGTAAGAACACACTTTTTAAGCACAAGTTAACTGCTTAATGGTGAATACATTCAAAATCTTTCATTATGAGAAAATGATGCAGACTGAGTTGTGAATTCAAACCCTGTGATAGGAAGAGTCAATCTGAATACCTGGAGGAGTATGCAAAACTGGGCCACAAAGATGTTTTAGCTCGGGTTCACAGGCAAGGCTCTGCTGTTCTTCTGAATTTCGGAGTAAGCTCTGAAAATCTTTATATCCGTTCTCCACTTGGATGATGCCGGTTTCACAGGAAATATTCTGTGGGCTGCACATTTGCTTTTCCATGATGAGATTAACATCATTATGGGAACTGATAAATGCTTGGTCTGTAGGCGCACAATCTATGACCTCGTTGACGCTCTGATATGCGGGGACCATAATGATCTCTTTGCTGGAAGGTGTGAACTGAGT